>NC_042615.1:218777538-218939542 GCF_901001135.1 Rhinatrema bivittatum | reverse complement strand
ATAGGGCCAGCTGGGTGTGGCCCATCTAAACTCCTCCCAGGGAGTTTGCCTGCTTCCTGCACTATAAAGGACTTTGCTTTCAATTCTGCCTGGCCTCCATTGGAGTTACATGTTCCTGGATTCTCACCTTCCATCGCTCTGTCAGGACTTTGTTCTTCGTTGGAGCCCATGTCTTGTCTTGATGTCCTGTGATCCATCCTGATGTTCCTTGCCTGTTCCTGATGTCTGTGATCCATTCCTGATGTTCCTCATTGTCTCCTTTCTGGCGTGCCATGTTTATGGTCTGTGACCAGCCCATGGTAGTGGCTGTGTAGAGTGCTCATGGTACAAGGCCATCTTCTGCTGCGCAAGTACAAGCCTCCGGAAGAATTCCACTTCAGTCCTGAGTTGTCTAAGAATCCTTGTTTGCTTCCGTCCCGGTCTTTGGAGTTACTTGCACGCGTCCGTCCATGCCAAAGAATCTGATGAACCTGTGCCATTTCAGCATGGTCCGCAACCAGCCTAGAATGGGCTGTGTAGAGCACGCCTTGGTACAAGGCTTCTAACCGAATCTTCGCCATGTTCCAGTTTCAGTTACTCCACATCTCGTCTAGAGTGCTTCGCATGCAAGCATGGTCCTGTTAGGGATTGGCTCCCCCAGAGTGGGGAGTTAGCAATCTGTTAGAGGTCCACTCTTGAAGTGTGAGGGATGAGTACTCTAATGTGAATTGGTGAATCCTTGGTCGATGGCAGATGACAGTGCCCTCAGAGGATACTCTGAGAGGAACCACCGACTAGGCTGGAGTATGGAGACAGACACAGATAGTTCTTTATTAGACAGATAGTAGAACCACCAGAGGGGCAGAAGTGAGCTGATGTGCCCGGCAGGGCTAAAGTCCCTCATATACTGAAACTGCGGTCTCTGGGTTTGCTGAGCTGTAGGGGTGTGCATTCGTTTTGAACTTAAATGGAAAACGCAACTTATTTATTTTTTTTAACTTAAAAAAATGATGAGGCGTAAACGATCGGATTTCCAACTTATTCAACATAGCTATGTTGAATACGTTGGAAATCGCGATTGTTGATCTAAATAAAAATTTAAACCCCTCACCCTCCTTAATCCCCCCCCCCCCAACTTACCAAAACTCCCCAAGCTGGCCAAAAGTTCCGTGAGGGTCGGGAGCGGACGCGTGGGGAATCACGTGACGTCTGCATCACTCCGACGTGACGCCGACGTCACGTGGTCCATCGCGGTTCCGCTCCCGGACCCCTCGTTGGACCCAAACGGCACTTTTGGCCAGCTGGGGGGGGGGTCAGGAGGCCCCCCCAAGCTGGCCAAAATTCCTTTTGAGCCCAACGAGGGGTCCCGGAGCGAACCCGAGGGGAATCACGTGACGCCGCGTCACTCCGACGTGACGCCGACGTCACGTGCTCCTTGCAGAGTAGTTCAGGAATGGCGTCCTGACCCCGCTGGACCACCAGGGAGTTTTGGTAAGTCTTGGGGGGGGGGATTAAGGCGGGTGAGGGGTTTAAATTTTTATTTGCACATATGGACATAGATTCAACTTATGGAATTCTCCATATGTCCATATTGACCGCAAATGGGACCCCCTTTCGACTTATGGACTTATAACTTAAACTTTTGGTCTGCACATCCCTACTGAGCTGTAGAGAGAGACTATGATAATGAGTAGACAGTAGAGATGTGCAATCGTTTATCACGAATTAGGCAATTGCAACAAAATTGTCTAATTTGTCGTGGTTCGGGGGCCCCGAAACCCGAAAAGGATTTCACCGAACTTCGGGGAAAATTTGTTTTTCGGGTTTGTATGGGGAGAGGGGCACATTTTTTTTTTTTAAATTAAAAACCACCCCAAACATTAAGATTAACTATATACAACCACCCTCCCCCATCCCGATCCCTCCCAAGACTTACTAACACCCTGGGGGTCCAGCGGGTCCCGGGTTCCATTTGTCCCTCCGTGCCCGGTGTGCCACTGCCAGCCATGCTCAAAATGGTGCCGAATAGCCTCTGAACTACTATGTCACAGGGGCTACCGGCGCCATTGGTCAGCCCCTGTCACATGGCCATCGGCACCATCTTGTGCTCATACCATGTGACAGGGGCTGACCAATGGTGCCGGTAGCCCCTGTGACATAGTATGGGCAAAGGCTATCGGCGCCATTTTGATTCCTGGCATCCGACGGCACGAGTGCAGGAGATCGCTCCTGGACCCCCCTGGACCCCCTGGGACTATTGGCCAGCTTGGGGGGGCCTCCTGACCCCCCCCCCAAGGCTTGCCAATAATCCCTGGGGGTCCAGCGGGGCTCCAGGAGCGATTTCGTTTTCCCGCTTCGTTTTTTGGGCCGGTTTCGGGTTTCCTCGTTTTGTTTTTCAAAAAAACTAAACGAGAAAATCCGAATTTTACCACGAAGTATCCGAGTCAAAAAACGACCTGGTAGAAAAAAATGAAACACATCCGACAGGTTATGCTGGATACATAACCAGTAATAGATGGTACACTCGCATAGATCATTGAGAAGGCTCAGTAGTTGGAAAGAGCTAAGCCCTCGAGGAGCAAGTTCCTGGTTCCAGGAACATCTCTGAGCGAGCGATGTTAACTCACAATTGTATATCTCTGTAATGGCTTCTATGCAATAAAGAGTAGGGATGTGAATCGTGTCCTCGATCGTCTTAACGATCGATTTCGGCTGGGAGGGGGAGGGAATCGTATTGTTGCCGTTTGGGGGGTAAAATATCGTGAAAAATCGTGAAAAATCGTGAAAAATCTAAAATCGCAAAACCGGCACATTAAAACCCCCTAAAACCCACCCCCGACCCTTTAAATTAAATCCCCCACCCTCCCGAACCCCCCCCAAATGAGTTAAATAACCTGCGGGTCCAGCGGCGGTCCGGAACGGCAGCGGTCCGGAACGGCTCCTGCTCCTGAATCTTGTTGTCTTCAGCCGGCGCCATTTTCCAAAATGGCACCGAAAAATGGCGGCGGCCATAGACGAACACGATTGGACGGCAGAGGTCCTTCCGGACCACCGCTGGACTTTTGGCAAGTCTCGTGGGGGTCAGGAGGCCCCCCAAGCTGGCCAATGTTCCTGGAGGCCAGCGGGGGTCAGGGAGCGATTTCCCCCCGCGAATCGTTTTCGTACGGAAAATGGCGCCGGCAGGAGATCGACTGCAGGAGGTCGTTCAGCGAGGCGCCAGAACCCTCGCTGGACCCGCAGGTTATTTAACTCATTTGGGGGGGGTTCGGGGGTGGGGATTTAATTTAAAGGGTCGGGGTGGGTTTTAGGGGTTTTAGTGTGCCGGCTCACGATTCTAACGATTTATAACGATAAATCGTTAGAATCTCTATTGTATTGTGTTCCATAACGGTTTAAGACGATATTAAAATTATCGGACGATAATTTTAATCGTCCTAAAACGATTCACATCCCTAATAAAGAGTCTTCAGTATATTCAGGAACAGGAGCCTGTAGGCTCCTGTTCCTGAATATACTGAAGACTCTGAAACTGAAATAAGAACTCACAATATTTGTGTATGCGGTGGCTTCTGAAACTGAAATAAGACTCACAATATTTGTGTATGCGGAAGACTCTGAAACTGAAATAAGAACTCACAATATTTGTGTATGCGGTGGCTTCTGAAATAGAAGAGATTCATTGGAGGGTTTTAGGAACATGGGCCCTCAAGGAGCGAGTGCCGGTTCCTACCTGCAATCTGCAATAGTAACTCATGATCTCCGTACCTGCATTAGCGTCTAGACAGAAGAGAATCTTCAGTGTTCTAGGAACATGGGCCCCTCGAGGAGCGAGTACCAGTTCCTGTCGTAGTCTGAATAGAAACTCACAATGTTCAGTCGGCGATCGCTTCCAGGCAATAGGAGTCTTCTGAGTGTTCAGGGACGTAGGCCCTCAAGGAGCGAGTACCGGATCCCGTCTTAGCAATCTGAAATCAAGAAGAGAGAGCGGGGCCCCCGAGGAGCGGGTACCCCTGGTAAGTTGAGGAGGCAGAGCAGTGGACAATGAAGTGGGTTGAGATGATCCCCGCCTAATTCCTTGCTAACTCGATTCATAAGCGTAAACGAAGACCTTTTAAGTTGGAAGCAGATGACATCACTATGGGGGGACGCCCCCGAGGTTTGCGCCTTTTCTGGTACAAAGTTCAGAGCACACGCGCGTGCGCCCCTACGTCATCAGGAACATGGCGCATCCGCAGCATCAGGCCAGCCTGAGGATTCCGAGAGAAGCGGCGAGGAGAAGTCGCAATGGCATCTGTCCGTCAGACCCGAAGGGAGTCGCCCCAGAGGTAGAGAGTAGGGATGTTGATGTGTGCCCGATCGGGTTTGGCTGGGGGGGAGGGGGGAAATCTGATCGTTACGAGATGTGAATTGGAATCGGTTCTGATTACCCCCGTAGCCTCCCCCACTCTCCCAACCCCCCCCAAAAAAACATTTTACACATACCTGGTGGTCCAGGGGGGCCGCGGGCAGCGATCTCCCGTTCCCACGCTATCAGCTGCGCTAAAGAAAATGGCACCGATGGCCCTTTGCCCTTACCATGTGACAGGGCAAAGGTAGCACCAGCACCATTTTGAATATTGGCAATACGGCCCGCGTGAAGGAGATCGCTCCCGGACCCCCGCTGGACCCCCAGGGACTTTTGGCCAGCTTGGGGGGGCCTCCTGACCCCCACAAGACTTGCCAAAAGTCCAGCGGGGTCCGGGAGCGACCTCCTGCACTCCGGCCGTATTGCCAGTACTCAAATGGTGGCGCGCTACCTTTGCCCTCACAATGTCACAGGGGCCGTCCGTCGGCCCCTATGACATAATGTGAGGTTTATAACATAGGTCAGACAAGCATATGTACTAGATGTATGCGCATCTGCATTTTTGGCACACGCATCTGTTTTAAAATTCACCTTTCAGCGTTTGTGATTGAAGCAAGTTGAGATTCTGTGACTTCTCATCATTTATATGACTTTTGAAATCTGAAAATTTTACCCCACCCTCTTCAGTTTTTGATCCACATTACACCCTAGAACTGCTGCGCCACATTTTCTGCTGGTGAATATTTCTCTGTTTCTGCTCATCCTGATTCATCTTGTGAGGTGCTTTGGCTTCTATCTGCATTCTGATGATTGTGTCAGTGATTACCAAAATTAGTGCAACTCCATCTATACTCCTTCTACCCCTCCAACTCCACTTGCTGCAAGGTGGCATAAAAACATGATACCAGATGTTCTGGGTTGATCATTTGTAGTGCAAAAACTGAAGGGGGTGGGAGGGAAAAGTTTTCAGAAATCGAAGGTCATCATATCTTATTATTATTAGTAATGACATGCAAGTTCCTGAGTTCACTTTCCCAGGGCAGTAAGTACAGAAGAGAGTAGAAACAAAGGAAGGTATTTATATAATAAGCAGAGCTGGTACAAGGGTATTAGGCACCCTAGGTGAACCTTGTGCCTTGCGCCCGCCCCCCCCCCCCCCCCCCGGTCATGCCGCAACCCAGTCTCGGCCTGACTCCTACCTCATTCGTGGCCCGTGAATCTCTACTTTGCCACGAGAAGGATAGACTCCACTTGCGGCCCCACATGGCTGCTCTTTGGTGCCTCCTAATGCTGTTCAGTGCCATAGGCGACTGTCTACTTCGCTTAATAGGTCACACCAGCCCAGATATTAAGAATATTTATGCGAGATATGCAAGCAACGTTATATTAAAGCAAATGATGCCTTACAGAAAGAGAGAGAGAAAAGCAGAGAAAAGGGGAAGATGTGATGAGTGCCAGAGATGAGAAAGTTTGTAAAGGTTTGAAAAGGTTATCTCTAGTTACCTTCTTCTTTAGTGATTGTTCTTGAAGGTTTTAGCCTTTATTAGAAAAAGGCTGTAATTTGGTCATTTTGTGTCTCTTTGTATTGTTTGAGATGATTGAATTAGTCTTCAGACATATTTTCAAGATAATCGACCATTACAAGTAACTTATCAAGCAAGTACTTGCCTCCCACTAAGAGACCTTCTTTCTTGTGCAATTATTTACAGGAGCATCTGTTCAGGCCTGATTAGATCAAGTTGGGTATATGTGTATACTGTATATCATGCAATACATGTAGGTCCAACTTGAATTACATTGTGGATATGTACAATACTGGCAGTCATAAATGATGAAAAGTCACAGAGCTGTAACCTCCTGCGATCATGTACACCGACTAACGAGCCTTTACACTTCTCAATTACATAACAATGTGCCTGCGGCGGTTTGATATATGTCAGCATAACATAAGCCTTTGCTCAGGCCTTTGGCTCACTCAGCTTGTCCCAGAGTCCTTTGCTCTTCTGATTTAACTGAATTTGCTGGCATGCAATGAACCTAAGCTGACCTGGCTGTGTATGGCTACTGAGAGCCATCTGGAATGAATTCAGACCTAACCAGATATGATGAAAGGTTATGAGGTTATCGATGGCAGATGGCTGAGCCACATTTCAAGCTTGGTTCTCACAGATTCCTATCTCACTGAAAGAGGCCAGGTGAACTGAAGATCCCCGGAGGTCAAAACTCTGATTAAAGGCCCGGAACCAGTGACAGAAAACAGACCTACTACAATGATTGATCTATTGACAACACAGAAGATCAGAAGAAACAGAATACATCAAAGCAATGCTAAAACAAAGAAACTTTTAAGGTGGGAGGAGATTTCTCAGGCTAGAGAAGGTCAGTTTATTACACTGTCATATTGCGTAAATGATCCTCTCACAAGCATTTTCTATGTATGGTTTGAAACTATATAATGCAGCTTTCACAAGAGACTGTAAGACACAGTAATGCCCTGCCTATATTGAAGGTTTGGCATCTGTGCTTCCAAGGATATGAAATATTATATTTATATTTGTTCTAACTAAATTCTGTGTCATATCCTTGTGTGAAATACGTGCAGATAAGCGTCTTATTGAAGTCAAATATTTTATACATTTTTGGCGACTGCACGAAAAGGGACTTCAATAGCTGCGGCTATTGTCATTTTGGTGTAGTATTCAATTGGAATTCTGGTGGACAGAATTCTATCCCACACTACGTTCTCGGACATTTAATTTGGTTTTAAGTCCGAAGGAAGTGTACCCAGACTTTAGTGGTCTGGAGGAATATTGATGGAGTACCCGGAAGATTGAGCTCAGAGATGAGGCTTAAGAAAGTGCTGGATCCAGTGTGTAAGTATGTAAATTAATCTTCAAAAATCTGTGAGTATAAATTTTTTTATTCTATATGTATATATATTTTCCATTGTTTGCTTGTTGTGTGCACATGTACAGTGTATAGTGATGTGTGTTCAGTCTCATATCAGATATTGCGTGTTAGGGCTTCTGTTTCTATCTTTATTTTTCCCTTTGGTCTTTTTGACCGAGCTATATCCTTTGTGTTCTAATTGGTTCCCGAAGATGGACTGATGCTAATTCAATTCTTTTGAGTTTAACATCTTGGGATTTCATCTATTCTTCCCTCTTATGATAGCTTTTGAAAAAAAAAAAAAAAAAAGGAAAGGAGGAGGGATTAGAATAATTTTTAATTTGTAGGTTATAATTCAGATTTAATTAGAGTCAGTGGGTGTATTGTGCTGTAGGGGTGCTATTAGTGGACGATATGAAAACTCCTTTAGAGTTAGTTTTAGAGGCAACATTACCAAAAGGGGTTTAGCAAACAGTGGAAAGCAAATTATGGCCAGACATGTTCCTTAATATATGCCATTATGGTGATTTGTATGTTAGGGAGAAAGGTAAAGGAGCTGATGATTTGACTAAAATTCAAACTAAATTATGCTCTATGCAGCGAACAGCTAAATAAACAAAAAGGGGGAGACAAATAAGGTGACTGGGACAGAAAGAGTTAAAGCATGTTCAGATAAAGAATTTGTGTCAGAAATACAACATGGACAAGATGGGTGTAATGCAGGTTACCCCCGAATTAATTAATAGGTGCAGTAATTACAACTAGGGGAAATAATATCTGTGGTAGAGGGACTTAAGGAAATTTCGAAGTTGTTTGTGAACATCCTCACAGGGGGTAAGTTTGAAAGTTATAATTAGTCTGATGAAGAAAAGTTTGGTCATTTGTAGGGTGTGCATTCGTTTTGAACTTAAATGGAAAACGCAACTTTTTTTTTTTTTTTAACTTAAAAAAGTGATGAGGCGTAAACGATCGGATTTCCAACTTATTCAACATAGCTATGTTGAATACGTTGGAAATCGCGATTGTTGATCTAAATAAAAATTTAAACCCTTCACCCTCCTTAATCCCCCCCCCCCCAAGACTTACCAAAACTCCCCAAGCTGGCCAAAAGTTCCGTGAGGGTCCAGGAGCGGACGCGTGGGGAATCACGTGACATCCACGTCACTCCTATGTGACGCCGACGTCACATGGTCCATCGCGGTTCCGCTCCCGGACCCCTCGTTGGGCCCAAAAGGCACTTTTGGCCAGCTTGGGGGGCCTCCTGACCCCCCCAGCTGGCCAAAAGTGCCTTTTGGGCCCAACGAGGGGTCCGGGAGCGAACCCAGGGGAATCACGTGACGCCGCGTCACTCCGACGTGGCGCCGACGTCACGTGATTCCCCTCGGGTTCGCTCCCGGAACCCTCGTTGGGCCCAAAAGGAACTTTTGGCCAGCTTGGGGGGGGCCTCCTGACCCCCCCCAAGCTGGCCAAAAGTGCCTTTTGGGCCCAACGAGGGTTCCGGGAGCGGACCCGCGGGGAATCACGTGACGCCGCGTCACTCCGACATGGCGCCAACGTCACGTGCTCCTTGCAAAGGAGTTCAGAAATGGCGTCCTGACCCCGCTGGACCACCAGGGAGTTTTGGTAAGTCTTGGGGGGGGGGATTAATGCGGGTGAGGGGTTTAAATTTTTATTTGCACATATGGACATAGACTCAACTTATGGAATTCTCCATATGTCCATATTGACCGCAAATGACCCCCCCCTTTCGACTTATGGACTTATGAACTTAAACTTTTGGTCTGCACATCCCTAGTCATTTGCTCTTTTTTTTACAGGAAGGTGACAACAGCTTTATTGTTCTAAAGCAGGCTAACATGCCCAGTAGATTTCTTTGTCCCTTTTTGCTTCAGTTGCTTAATAATTATAAACATATGTGGTGCCTATTTTCTTTGTCTGTGTGAATTTATTTATATAGGTTAAGATGTTGTGTAAAATGTTTCCTTGCCAAAACAGTTTAGCGATTGCAGTTAAACTTAAATCTGGACATTTGTTTTACCGGAGCAGTAGAGCTGTTTCTCTTCCCCTCCCCCTTATGATAGCACAGGGCTCAGTGATTTAACCCTTGCTTGGTACAAGGAATCTTATGTTCACAGTCATCATGATGCTCATAGTTTCATTTAATTTTTTAGAACTGTGTTATTAATGAGAGTTTAATGTGAAGAGATTTTAGCACAATGTGAGGTGTGTTTCATTTCTGAGAAATTCCAGATTTTCATTTGGTAAGAAAGAAAGTATGAAACTGTGTTTATTTATAGCCATTCATAATTATATTTAATTTATCATTGGAAAGGGATGAGATTCCTATCTCACTGAAAGAGGCCAGGTGAACTGAAGATCCCCGGAGGTCAAAACTCTGATTAAAGGCCTGGAACCAGCGACAGAACACAGACCTACTACAATGATTGATCTATTGACAAAACACAGAAGATCAGAAGAAGCAGAATACATCAAAGCAATGCTAAAACAAAGAAACTTTTAAGGTGGGAGGAGATTTCTCAGGCTAGAGAAGGTCAGTTTATTACACTGTCATATTGTGTAAATGATCCTCTCACAAGCATTTTCTATGTATGGTTTGAAACTATATAATGCAGCTTTCACAAGAGACTGTAAGACACAGTAATGCCCTGCCTATATTGAAGGTTTGGCATCTGTGCTTCCAAGGATATGAAATATTAAATTTATATTTGTTCTAACTAAATTCTGGGTCATACCCTTGTGTGAAATATGTGCAGACAAGCGTCTTATTGAAGACAAATATTTTATACAGGTTCTAGTGAAACTGTGCTTTGATGTGAAAAATGTCATCAAATAACTGTAAAACAGCTGTTAAAATGTGAAAGATATACATTTTACTTTGTATTGTAAGTAATTCTTTCACTTATAGAGCCTAAAACATAGTTGCATATTTTGTAGCGGCAGCTGTACTAGAGTATTGGTCACTCTTGGCAGCTTGTAGTATATTTTTAGATTTTACTGTACATACACTGTCAATGTTTTATTGCATGTCCCAGCCGCATGGGTGCCACGACTGGACCTGATCACCTTGGCTGTCCTCCACTAGCTCTGGTCTTGCCACTGCTGCCAGCTCCTGGCATCCCCAACACTCACCACGGCCCTCTCCAGCTTCCTCCATGCCACAGGCCTCACAGTGGAACTCCCGTCGAGGCTCTGCCCCTTCGGTCACCTCGGCCCCGCCCCTAGGTGTGCGCACGGCTGATTTTGCTCCTTTTAAAGGGCCCAGTGCAGGAAGCTCGGCTCGGCCGCTGCCCAGTGACATACATGAACTTCCTATTTAAGGCGAGGCCCTGCCCCAGGACCTCGCCTTGGCAATCATGTCGACACCGTGGTGTACTAGTTTTCCTATTCCATGTTCCAGTGTCTCCTTGTTCCAGTGTCTCCTTGTTCCTCGTCTCCGTTATTCCTGTGTTCTTACTCAGGTATACCTTTTCAGACTGATCTCTGGTACTGACCTTGGCCTGTTGACTACTCTCTTCGTCTGCTGCCTGGAACTGGCCACTGCCTGCCTGACTACTCTCTTCATCTGCTGCCTGGAACTGACCCTCGATTGCCTTTCCTACACTTGGACTAACCTTAGTATTGACCCCTGCTTTGGTTGACCACTTCTGGATGGATACTCTGGCTTTGACCCTTGCACTTCACTCGGACACTCTCTTCTCTCCTTCCGTGACTACCAGACCAACCTGCTTGGATTTCATCCACAGCCTTCACCTGACCAGACCCACAGATGCTGCCTGTCTCACCGGAGAATCTTCCTGAACTGTTACCTCCCTGAGGTCTCTGGAGCTTCCAGTTTGGGTCTGGTCCATCCTCGCTGCATCAGCTGTGCACCCTTGCTTGTGGTGGGCACACCTCTGCTACCTCTCCAGGAGACCACCTGAGGCCCACCTAAGTCCAGGCAGTCTGGGTACCCAAGGGCTCAACCTGCGGAAACCCCGGACTGTTATTGGCAAAGCTCCAGCTAGCCTCTGTCTCCTCATGTGCTCCGCCTCCTGGTGACAGGCACTCTCTGGGTCCGACCAGAGGGCCGTACCAATCCTGCACCAGGCCAAGGGTCCACCTCCAGTGCAACATGTTTTTTTTAAAAATGTTGTTGATTATTTAATTAATTTAATTAATGTTCAGAAGCGGCTAATACACTGGAGCAGCTGCTAATAGAAAAATATGCAACTATGTTTTAGCTCTATAATGAAAGAAAACTCAAGAATGAGTTACAATACCAATTTGAATATCTTTCTTGTCTTTACTTACTACAAAGCATGAATTTATACACCAAAATCATTTGTTTCGTTCAATTATAGAATCTAAAACATAGTGGCATAAAAATGTGCTAGTGGCAGTTCTATGTATTAGCCACTTTCAGCAGTTAAAGTGTTAAAAGAATTTTTAAATTGTTTTAGAGTCCTTTGTCCCTTAGTTCAAATCATAGAAATGTCATCAGTATTCTGGTTAAATGTGAAAGGCCTAGACTGGTGTGATTCTCTGACAATAAAAATGCTTACAGCCACTAGCTGTAGAGAAATTTTTTGTATTAAAATGCTCTAAAATAATATAAAATAATAAGGCCTTATAGAGAGGCAGAGTGCATAAATTCCCTCTCAAATTATTTTACTGATAACACAGTGTTATATAGAATTTCTGTTGTATATTTCCAACCCCTAAACTTGGTTATATAATTGTCAAAATTTCTATGATTGGCTTTCAATTATAAATAAATAATCTGAATGGCTGTATGGTAATTTAATTCTCGCTCACATGTTTTCTTGGAATTTGCCAGCATTAGCAACCTTGTATTTGCTCTAAGAATATTTTCTATAAACTTAGATGGAATGTCAATTGGCCTTGTCCTTGTTCTAGTTCTAGATCTGCTTCTCTAATCTTAGATGGAATGTAAACTGACCTCCTGTCTGTTCAAAATGTTTTAGAACCTTGTAGCTTGGCATCTTTATCTAGATTAGAGTGTCTGACAGTCTATATAAACAAACTATAACATTGTAACACAAATGTCATGTTACAATGCTATACTTGTTAGCAATTATAAAGACTGCTTAGGAGAATAGGAATAAAGACTTCTTGTGAGTCATGTCAAAAAGTATTTCACTGTGACTAAGGGTCCATGATCACTGGCATCCATTCAAAAATATTTCTTCCAGTCTGCTTTGAAAAAGTTGGCATAATGTGGTGCCATTCTGGTGTCCATAATAGTATCCATGATCTATAGATAGATGTAATTATTGAACTTGAAGTACTAGCAATGAAAGAGATTGATGAAAAAGGTAGAGCTAGCCTTTGAAACCTTCCTTCAGTTTCTGGTCTTCACTTTTTAATTATTGCCACAGCTAATTCCTATCCATGAGAAAAAAGCAAATTAAGATTCACACTTTCTTAGCTTTTAGTCAGAAATTAGATATGTAAAAGTGCATTAGCTGTCATGATAATTTTTCATTGCTAATTCTTAATAACTAGGGTGAAAATGCTCCAAACTCAAGGAAGAGTTTTTTTCCTAAATGTGTATGATATTTGAACACACTTATTGTCCTTGCCCTCTATATGCACTGTTTATATATCAAATCTGAACAGCGGTCAATGAAGAGGACTAAATGGCTCAGGGATTGTCACAGGCTTGTACAGCATTATTTACAGATCACTGATTCAAATTTGACTTAGGTCACTAGTGACAAAAAGCAATTGCCATCTGAAAGTCATTTGATGACCTATCTGAAATGAATTTGTGGTCTCGGCCTGGTTTCCACTGGACAAGCATCCACATTACCATAAAGCGCCATTACACACTGACCCTAATTGGCATCTTTGTTGTCAGTCTGCACAGAAGCCAAAGAACGCACAGGCATGGAAACTGAATTACCCTCTCAGCTTTGTAAGGGGTTCATCCAAAGTAGGGTTGAGGCACATTGACAGGGCAGTGTGAACAAACTTGCACTGCAACTGCCAAAGCTACATCTGTTCTATGAGTAAATGAAGGACGTAGGTTTCCAGTATTGTCAAGCTGGCATCTTTTACAAGCTCTAAATTCACCAGAAAAACACTGGTTAGAAAAAAATATATAGCAATAACAAAAAGTTTTAGCTTTTTAGACTAGTGGAAATCTAACATTAGCCATGCAAGAGAAAAATCTCTGAACCATATGAAAAGTTTCCATATCAAAAAGATTCAAGACATGTTAAACTCTTGACAGCAGAATATTGGGTTTTGACTGACAAAGAAAAGATGACAAGGAATAATGCCATCTGTATTTTTTTAAAGTCAAGTCTACTATGATCTACTGTCAACTGAGCACCAGGAGCAGCAAATTTATAGAAAACTTCTATGAGAGTTAATAATCTTACAGAATAGATATGGGTTAAGGAAAGTTCTTTATATTATAATTTATAAATAATTTTGTCTAACTGATGCTGTTAATAAATCTTGAGGGATAAAACCATGCATAAAACCTAATAATTCATTCAATGAAAAATGACATACTACAATCCTTTTACACTTGAAAGAACATAAAACATTTTTTGTTATAATATGGGTTAAATAAATGTTTATATATATGATAACTGATTTAAGTGTTGGGAAATAAAAAAAGTAATGCTACTTTATATTTAAGTACATTTTTGTGACCACTCTCTGAGGTAGTTAGGAGATCTCCTATGCAGTTTGGTCCAAAACAGCAGATCTGTGCAGGAGGGAAAGAATCCGGCAACAAGAAGCAACAGCAGCCAGCTCTGTGGAAGAGAGAGGGAAGGTAAAAGAGAAGGGTAGAAAGTTGGGGGAGGGGGGGAGGGTTAGATGGTGAGGAAGAAGAGAAAGGATAGAAGGGGAGGTAAGAGTAAGATAGAAGTGACTATTGTTGAAAAGAAGGGGAGGGGAAGAATAGAAGGGGAGATAGTGGAGTGTGAAAGGGTAGGGAGGGGGTAGAATAAAAGGTGAGGAGGCTTCAAAGATAAGGGAGGGGTAGAATTGAAGGTGAAGGGTTTGGGAGGGGGAGTATGTAAAGCAAGGGAGATTAGAAAGTGATGAATAGGGAAGGAAGGGAAGAGTTTGTATAATGATATTGAATGTTAGGTGGCCCCCCTGCTAACAAGGGCCTAAGTGAGCCACATTCAATCCTGCTCTAGCCTCTACCATGAAGGCTACATGAAAAGACCAGCCCTATAAAACCCTCCCTCGCTCTTAGTTCTGGGCCTTATCATCAAGCCATCCTGGCTCATTGCTTTGGCCATCTTCTGTGCTACCTTGACTTGCTCTTGCTCTGTTTGGGTCACTCAATGGCCCTTCTTGCCTATGTGTATCATGCCTTGTCCTTGTTCTGCTGGGCCCTCCCAATAATCCTTGTCTGTGTCATTCTTTGCCCTTGTCTCCCGGTGGCCTATCCTGTCTCTCTGTTTTCCTTGTCATGCCTTGTCTCATCTAGGTCTCCCAGTGGCCTATCCTGCCTCTTGGTTCTTACTTTGCCATTGTTTTGACTAAGCCTCCCAGCAGCCTATCTAGCCTGTCCATTGCTTGTCTTGCCCTTGTCCTGTCAAGGCTTCCAGATGGTCTATCTTTAGGCCTCTCAGTGGTGTGCTCTGCCTGTCTTTTCCCTGCTTTACCTTTGTCCTATTTAGGGCCTGCTAGTGGCCTACTCTGTCTGTGTGTACCCTGCATTGCATCCCTGTCCCCAGTTTTGGCCTTGTTTTAACCTTATTCCTGCCCGTGTCTTTCCTTTCTTCCTTTTTTAAACCTAAGCCCTCCACCCCCCCCCCCCCCCCACACACACACACACAATTGCCATCCTGCCAGTATTTTCCTAGCCTTGCCCATTCCATTCCTGCCTTCGGTGTTCTTCCTCTATGTTTGGTGTTGACTTTATGCCTCAGACCCTTGCCTGAATATGACTCTGCTTGAACTCTGCAGCAACTAACCATTGCCTGAATGCTGTCCTGCCCTGACTACAGCCTGAATGGTCCCTGCCAGAGAAGTCATAATGACTGACGATTTGGAAGGTATGGAGGAGAGAAGGGTGGAAGGTTGGAGGGAAGGATGGAAGATGAGGTGTGTTGTAGGCTGAGGGGAGGGGAGGAAGAAGATTGGGGATCAGAGATCAGGAAAGGATGCAG
Source organism: Rhinatrema bivittatum (assembly GCF_901001135.1). Lineage (NCBI taxonomy): Eukaryota > Metazoa > Chordata > Amphibia > Gymnophiona > Rhinatrematidae > Rhinatrema > Rhinatrema bivittatum. The sequence continues at coordinate 218,924,164 of NC_042615.1, read as the reverse complement.
CTGCTTAGGAAAAGAAAAAGGGAGCCAGATAGTCAGAGATGGTAAAGGGAACAATCAGACAAGGGAGAGAGAGAGAGAAGACTGACAAGAGACAATAAAAGGGAGAGTTAGGGCGGTGTTGGTTTGGGACAAGTAGAAATGGAGGGGTAGATTTGTAGTGAGGTAGAGAGAAATGTAGAAACAATAGATGACAAGGAAAGATCAGTCAGAGAGAAATATAGGAAAGGAAGTGAAGACAGATGAAGAGAAAATGAACGAAAAATGGAATCTGAAAAAGCAGTTTACAAAAGAGATGAGGGCCAAAGTGAGTAGAAAAAAATACAATGTCCAGACAATAAAGGTAGAAAAAAGCATTTTTTAAGTTTACTGAATAAAATATCTCAACTATAGGAGAAAATACATTTCTGTTTCTATTTCTCTGGCGTTCCACTGCTTGCGCAGGCTGGTTTCTTGGGAGTTTCCGGTACAGTTTTTGCTTTCATGTTTTCTAATTTGTGGACACTTATTCTGTATTTATTGAGGATCTGTCTATGCTCTGTGTGTAAGATAGAGGTCAGACATTTTAATAGCGCATATCTTCTGTATAAGGCCCAGTAGCAATTCTGCTTGTTCACTAGGAGATGTATTGTGTTCTGGGGCCTGCTGCCTTTTTGTAGGTAGAGTTGTTGCTGTTTGAGTCCTGGGAGTTAGTGCTGTTTTTGCTTTGGCAGGTGTAAAGTGGACCCTTGGTGAACCCTTGATGCTGTGGTGTGGTTGGAGCTGCCTAGCAAGTGGACCCGGTAGGCCCATACTGACAACTGGCAAACACATCTTGGAGCTTTGCCTATACCAGCTACCTCCCCTGTAAGTTGAACCCTTGAGTTCTGGTGGCCAGGATGATGTTAGAAGGTATACTGTATTCGGGCCTTCTGAGGCCACAGGAATGGTTCAGGAATACAATAAGACTGGACTAGCTTAGTTATGGTGCAGGCATTTATTTACAGTGCTTCAAAGATACAAGCCTCCTCACACTCTCTAGGCCTGGGATTTTATGGCAGGGTGATGGGAATCTCCCTTTACACAGAATCCCTGCATCCTTCTGCCTTAAGGAGACCTGGGTTAAAAGCCTGAGCCAGGCTCCTTAAGGTAGAATGAGGGAATTGTCGGTACACTCCATCACAGGTGGGTCCCCTGCTTCAAAATCCAAATAAAAATGCCATACTTGCTCATTTCTCTGCCTACATTTATGCAGATTGGATGACCAATCCCAACAGCCTTGTAGGAGGTGCTGGAAAGGAATGGTCTATCTTTTCTAATTCCTACCCTAAAGCCTAAGCTATGGTCAAAACCAAAATGAGCACTTACGGTGTCCCTACACATGAACTAAATGACAGATCCCTCTAGATGATCTGAGCAATTGTGACAGATACTTTTAACAGGTCTCTCTAGCAGACCAGTGAAGCCCCAAGGACAGGCATGTCCTCTTTGAGATTCACACCAGACTTCTTATTCTCACAAGGTAGTGGGCATCTGTGAGCAACAGGGAATGGAAGTAGAGGTTTTGCAGTCTTTGGACTCTTTGCAGCAGCAGGTACAAGAGAGTCTGTAACCTCTCACACAAAAAGATATATACTTGCTTGCTACATTTTGTGATCCATGGGTGAAAGTTAGTCTCACCTCCAGTCCCAGCATCTCACATTCATGAAGGAGATACTAGAGTGGTAGCAAGGGTGTGTAAACAGGAGCACCAGAGACAGAGGCACAAGAGGGATGAGGCACAGGAAAGAATGGCCACCTCAGAGAGTAGTGAAAGCAGGAGCAGCACCCGATCAACTACCACTTCCTCCCCCACCTCAATAGGCCAATGTCACTTTGCCCGCAAAGAACCATCTCACCTGACATAAGTGATAGCTAAAGCAGCTAGTATGAGAGACCGTTGGCCCACCCTAGCAAAGGAGACCCCAGCACAAATCTTTGTGACATGCTACTATGCAGAACCCATCGAAGACATGAACACAGATGCACTGAAATATTGGGCACACAAGTCTTCAGTCTGTCCAGATCTAGCAAGATGGCTCAACACTATCTTTCCTTCCTGCCAATCAACATGCCAAGTGAACATGTCTTCTAAATGTCTGAGGTGTGGCATCATGAGTGATCTTTTGACCGCCAGAGGAAAGAATCAGGCTGGACTCTGTCTATTCTCTCATAAACTTTTATTGATTACAGACAGAAGAAAATCAAAAGAGAAACAATCGTACAGTACACTGTGAAGTTTGAAAGCAAACTTCACAATGCACTGAAAACCTCTAGACATCCTTCTCTCCTCTGGTGCCTCTCTCCCTTCCTGGTCCTAGCTAGTTATTCCCTCTCCCTAGGGAGTCGCCCTCGGACCAGGATTCCCTGCTGCTATAGGGCTTAAGGTGGACCAGGCTAGATTTCTGGAGCCACTCCTTTAAGGTGTTCTGGGGTTTTCTTCTGCATACTCCTTCAAAAGGGGACATTGTGAACCCTCACAGCTCAAGACTGGCACCAGAATTGATGGAAAATAATTTAAAAAAAAAATCAGTTTGCCTTTGTTTAGTTTTCCTGAATTTTCATTCAAGCGGCAAAATGACTAAAAGCACCATGAAGGCCTGACTGAGTCTTTGCCTACCTGCCATGCCCCAGATGTACAACCTTATGGTTCTTGCTGTACATGCTTGCCTGCCATGCCCTAGATGTACCACCTTAGGGATCTTGCTGCTACAGCTCTGCCTTCCTGCCATGCACTAGATGTACCACTTTAGTGGTCTGCCACATGTCTATCATGTACGAGATGTACCAGCTTAGGGGTTTTACTGTCACATGCCTACCTGCCGTCCCTCAGAAGTATCATCTTTAAGGTGTTGCTGCTACCATTCTTCCTCTCTGCCAGGTATATTATATACAGCACAGGAGTTTTGGTGCCTTCATGTTTGCTGTTTGGATCTCAGCCTATTTCTTCCACTCTATTTGTTTGTTTGTTGGATATACTTGACATTTATGTCCCCAGAAAAAGAAAATAGAAAAAAGAAAAAAAATACAGATTTATCCTTCCACCTCACTTCTATTTTATTTTTTTGTTTTGCTGTTCCACTGCAGTTCCAGCCTAGTTTCCCCACATTGTTTCTTTGTTAGCTATGTTGGGTTTTTTGTCTCCAGAACAATTTGATACAAGAAACAAAAAATACAAGTTTCTCTTCCCACCCCATTTCTTTTCTATTTCTCTGTCTTACAGTTTTGTTGTACATCTGTAGAATCCCAGGCTAGTGCTCCCACCCTTTGTTGTGCCCATCAGTTATAGACGGCTGCGACCACTCTGTCTTACCTCTTTTATTCCTCTCTCCTCTTCCTTGGGCAAGATGGCTGCCTCCAGTGCCGAGTGCCGAGGGCCTCAGTGTCTCCAGACGAGCATGGGTGTCCCAGTCTGCCATGCTCACTCCCGTGGACTCCTAGGGTGTGGACGCGCACATCTCCTGGCGCTCAAATACATGTCATGGCGGGAACCTCGGGGGCGTCCCCACTGCATAACATCAGTACCTCCGGGTATATCTAGCCTCCACTTCCGATACCAAATCGAGTTAGCAAAGACTTCGGTTTAAGCTGCTCTGACCACTCTAAGCTGCAAGCTTAGACGCTACTTCGCTCCAAGGGTCTCGCTCCTCAGAAGCTCTAGACACCCGCTCCTCGGGGTCTCTCGCTTCCATCTCCCTTCGGGGTCTCCACTAACAAAGGCAACCGCTCCTCGGGGGTCTTTCTCTCTTTCTACCTTACAGGATATCGGACTTCAGGTATTGCTCCTCGAGGGCCTATCTTCAAATATCCTGCACCGTGGACCTTTGGTCCCTCCATTCCACCACCAGGAAGTCAACTATTCCTGTGAGTACCTCTACGATCCAGTGCTCCTATACCACCTATCAGCAATGGCCTTGCCAGACTGTGGGCTACTGCCTATCATATCATCTGGGTGAGATTATACATCCGGGGCCTGTTGAACATATTGGCACTTCACAGACCTCAGTGCCTACCTGCATACATCATCTATTACAGCAGTACAATAAAGCTTCCATCCATTCTGTGCCTGTTCCTTAACTCCAGCCTATCACTGCAGTTCCCTACGGGGGCTTCTCCCGTTGGTGGAGTCATCACTGCAGTGACCAAGAGTCCACAATGCCTCAAACACAACACCCTTCTTCTTTCTTGATTATACTGGGGTATGTTGTCCCTAGTAACCCTTAGGTAGAAGGAATAAATGCAGGCTCAAAAGAAAGGATGCACAGGAGAGACGCTTTTTACATTTTCTGAATGTGGTAAAGGTTTCAGTAGGAAGAGAGAATTAATACAACATTATAAATCAAGAAAGGCAGGAGACTTTGTTCAGCCTCAGAATTTTAGTAAAGCTTTCTAAATAAAGCAAACCTCACAAATTACCAGGAAAGTCACATTGATGAGAGACCAGTTATATGTTCATATTGTGACAAAAGTTTCAACTAGAAAGCAGATTTCACAAGGTACCCCAAATTCCACCCAGCAGCAAGATCAATTTCAAGTGGGGAATGTAATAAAAGCTTTGGTTACAAAAGTGATACTGATGAGATATCATTTTATTGTACTAAATTTCACAAGTGGTAAGTGCTTCAACTGGAAGACAGACATCTCCAATGCCTTGCTGTTATACTGCTTATCCTTCACCTTAGGAGTGTTTCTTCTACTCTGCCTTGCTGCCATGCTCCTAATCTTATATCTTGATGTTCTTGATCTCACTCTGTCTTGCTGTCATACCCCACACAATTTTTTGTTTCTTGTATCAAATTGTTCTGGAGACAAAACAACCCAACATAGCCAACAAAGAAACAATGTGGGAAAACTAGGCTGGAACTAGAGTGGAACAGCAGAACAAAAAAATCAAAAAGAAGTGAGGTGGAAGGATAAATCTGTATTTTTTTTTCTTTTTTCTATTTTCTTTTTCTGGGGTCAAAAATGCCACTCTGGGAGACTGGTTTGCACTTTTCATGGAGTCTTGGTGTGTTGATGCCACTCTTTGTTCTGCTTTAATCCTGTCATCCATGCCTTGGGGGTTTGTTCCTGCCACCTTTCTGCTTCTTTTTATTTATTTTTTATTTATTTATTGTTTTTGTTATACCGAGTTTCATGATAGGCATCACATCAACCCGGTTTACAAATAACAAGGAGTGTAAAGCATAACGTAACGTAAAAAACAATATTTTCAATAAGAACCTTGAACTTTAAATACAACCTTGAACTTTAAATACAGTGAATCAGAAAAAGGGAGAGGGAAAGTTACAAAAAACAAGGAAAATAAACTTGGGATGGAAGGGGAGAAATTGAACAGCACAATATTTACAATTTCAGCCTATTGATACATTAGAATAGCAAGTGAAAAAATAAGACTATGAAACGGTACATAGGTAATCAAATGAATAAATATGACACATTGTGAATGGTAATAGTATGATAAATATTCAGCAGGAATTAGTGAGAGAGGGTTTGAAGTTGGTTGATTCGTGTTTACATTCCATTATTGCATACGAGTTAGTGCTAGTGAGAGGAGGTTTTATTCAAGGCTTGGAAATGCTTTTTCCACTTTTCCACTTCATGGTGCCTTAGGATATTTATGCCACACTTTGTGCCATTTTGCCTCTCTTGTTGCCTTTTAGGGCTCATGTCATTGTTGTTAGTATCCTCTTTTGAAGCCTTGGGGTATTCTTCTCTCTCTTGCTGCTGCTTTACCCCTCTGATGTTGCCTTTGAAAACTCCTGCCATTGCTGGTACCCCCTTTGCTTTTTATGAAGTCTTAATCTATTCATGCCACTTTTGGTGCTATGTTAACATGGGTTTGATGCTAGGGGTGTGCATTTGTTTGCAACGTATTGGTAATTCGCAACATATAGGGCCATATTCGTTGTATTCATGGGGAAGCAAAACGTATTGCGATTCCCCACGAATACAACAAATCTTCACCAAATTATTCAGCTGTCTAAAGGAGCAAATTTAAACAAAACCCCCACCCTCCTGACCCCCCCCAAGACTTACCAAAACTCCCTGGTGGTCCAGCGGGCAGTCCGGGGAGCCATCTACTGCACTCACGCCGTCGGCTGCCGGTATTCAAAATGACACCGATAGCCTTTGACCTTACTATGTCACAGGGGCTACCTGTGCCATTGGTCGGCCCCTGTCACATGGTAGGAGCAATGGACGGCCCGCACCATCTTGTGCTCCTACCATGTGACAGGGGCCGACCAATGGCACTGGTAGCCCCTGTGACATAGTAAGGTCAAAGGCTATTGGCGCCATTTTGAATACCAGCAGCCGACGGCGTGAGTGCAGTAGATGGCTCCTGGACCCCCCGCTGGACCACCAGGGAGTTTTGGTAAGTCTTCGGGGGGTCAGGAGGTGGGGGGTTGTAGTTAATTAATTTTAGCCAGGAAACAAATAAGAATGAACACATGAACGTATCGGGGGCCCCTCTTGCCGAATGCAACGTATCTGCCCCCCAACGAATATGAATACCGAATGCAAGTATGCGGTCCCTCTGCACATCCCTATTTGATTATGCATTGGCATGACTTCACCTTTCTGATGATGTTTACTCACTAGTTTTAGCAGAATTGATGAGAAAAACCCCAATTTTGAAGCTCAAATAGGCTGCAGTGCTTCCCCAATAGACTTTAATGATAAATGAATGAACGCATAAAACAAATAAATTAATTTTTTTTGTTTGTTTTAAACTAATGAACCCAAAAGCAGGTGCTCTCTGAAATAAATAAAAGGCCCCAAAATGGCAAATTTTTCCTTTGCACACCCCTAATGGCCATACATACGGGCATACTACAAAATGGGCGAAAAGACCAGCACGATTTTGTGCTATGTTGGTATACTTTACCGCTTTAAAACATTGGGCAAGTCTCAGAGTCGGCCAGTACCACTGGAGAGGTGGGAGCTGTTGGAGCAGGTATGACTAGGGATCATTCCTGCCCCTGTCTATACTGGAGACTCCCTCAGATGGAGTAAGTAGGATAAGGAGAGAAACCAGGAGCTGGGGAACACATTGGTAGGGCCCAGGGAATCCCTGTTTTATCTCCTAAGGGGGAATGTGGGGAGCCAACAAGGACCCATTTTGGTTCAGTTTTTTTCCCATTTGTTTTTTCCATTTGTTATTTTGGCTTTGCAAACAAATCAAACAGAAATAAAACATTAAACAAATTGAAACTCAAGGAAAGAAAAACCCAGAAATTAAAAAAAAAAGATCTGAAATGAAAAATGTAATCCTTGCATATCCCTATCCTTTTCTCCTTTTCTCTCTCCTTCCTTTTCTTTTTTCTTTTTCCTCTCTCACTCCTGTCTCGCTTTCTCTATCTCATACCCCTCTTCTGAAACGCCTATCTCTGTTGCCATTTCAGCTGTAGCTAGAGCATACAAGAGTCTCCTCTTCAGAGAAACAGGTTGTTCTGTAGGATGTGGGATATGTCCTCCCCCATTCAATCTGCACTTAGCACATGTTCCAGGTGATGAGGGCTATTTTTTTTCTTAAATTTCCCCCACATAAAAAAATACTGCACTACTTAATGAACATTAGTATACAGGGCAGAATGCCAAAATATCTTATTTTTCATAGCAAGCCTATTTCCATATTTGCATAAGTGACCACAATAACAGCTCAACTATGATTAAGAAAACTAAAGCTGTGGTGACTTTTGCATTCACAGGCAAGATGAAGATGTCACTTCTCAGGTCTAGATCCTCTAATTTTGTCTTTCATCCTGACAGATATTTATCAAATCTTTATTTAGGGTTTAATTTTCTAAAGGTTTCAGTATGTAAAACTGGAAATTATGCATGTAAATAGTAGAGGTGTGCATTGTAGGGATGTGCGATCGTTTTTTGACGATTAGGAAATGTGTACAATATTTCCTAAATCGTAATGGATCGGGAAACCGATAAACAATTGCACTTTCACGAATTTTCATAAAAAATCATTTTTCGGCTTAGTGCACGCTAACTCCCATTAGCGCAAACTAACAAAAAAACCGTTAGTTTTTTGTTACTTTTTGTTAGTGCACACTAAGCTGAAAAAATTATTTTTCACGAAAAAAAAATGACGATCCACGGAATACGAGATTTTCCCGCGGCCACACGAACCCAAAAACAGAAACGATCGGGCGCACCCAATGCACATCTCTAGTGCATTGGTAAAAATATTGTTAACTTTAGTTTCATTTTGATTTTTTCTCCATTTTGGTCTTCTGGGATTTCAGTAGGTTTTTATTCTTTTTCATTTTTTTACATTTTTCATTTAAAGTACTCTGTTTTAATTCAGTGCATACAATTTTGATTTAGTACACACTATTTGAGTTAGTGTACACTATTTAAGTTGTAATAATGCACACCAGCTCAAATAGTGCTGCCTTTGAGGGTTCATGCCACCGTTGTTGGTGCTCTTTTTGGAAGCCTTGGGGTGTTTTTCCCTCTCTTGCTGCTGCCTTCCTCCTCTAGCATTGCCTTTGAAAACTCCTACCTTCTGCTGGTACCCCCTTTGCCCCTTTAAGGAGCCTTAATCTATTCATGCCACTTTTGGTGCCACATTAATATAGTCTTAGGGGTGGATTTTCAGAGCTCTGCTCGCCTAAATCCGCCCAAAACCAGGCGGATTTAGGCGAGCAGGGCCCTGTGTGCCGGTGAGCCTATTTTACATAGGCCTACCGGCGCGCGCAGAGCCCCGGACTCGCGTAAGTCCCGGGGTTCTCCGAGGGGGGCGTGTCGGGGGCGTGTTGGGGGCGGGCCCGGTCGTCGCGGCGTTTTCGGGGGCATGTCGCAGCGTTTTGGGGGCGGGTACGGGGGCGTGGCTACGGCCCGGGGCGGTCCAGGGGCGTGGCCGCGCCCTCCGTACCCGCCCCCAGGTCGCAGCCCGGCGTGCAGGAGGCCCGCTGGCGCGCGGGGATTTACTTCTCCCTCCGGGAGGCGTAAATCCCGGAGAAAGGTAAGGGGGGGTGTAGACAGGGCCGGGCGGGTGGGTTAGGTAGAGGAAGGGAGGGGAAGGTGAGGGGAGGGCGTTAGAGGATTCCCTCCAAGGCCGCTCCGATTTCGGAGCGGCCTTGGAGGGAACGGGGGTAGGCAGCGCGGCTCGGCGCGCGCCGGCTATACAGAATTCATAGCCTTGCGCGCGCCGATCCAGGATTTTAGTGGATACGAGCGGCTCCGCGCGTATCTACTAAAATCCAGCGTACTTTTGCTTGCGCCTGATGCGCCAGCAAAAGTACGCCTATTCGCGTTTTTTGAAAATCTACCCCTTAGTGCCTTCACCCTTCTGATGATGTCTATTCAAATGCCTTCAGACTTCTGATAATATGTACTCTCTCAAATGCTCTATATTGAAACAGTATGCAGTAAACAAAAAGTTTAAAAAAATATGCAATTTAGTGAAATTCTTTTATTGTTTCAGTTCAGAATGAAATGAAATGAAACAGGCTATGTCGTTGACATTGCCTATATTGTTAAAAATGAAAGCACACCCCTAGAATGTAGTATGTATGCACATAAGCAATATTTTTCAAAGGCTCAGGCATGTGCATTAGGGGTGTGCATTCATTTGCAACATATTGGCAAACCGCAACGTATATGTCCATATTCGTTGTATTCGTGGGGGTCGCAAAACGTATCACTATCCCCCACGAATACAACATATCATCAGTGATTTCCTAGCGGCCATTTCAAATAGGAGAACGCCATTTGGGTGTATCCATAGCCAAAAACCAGAGCTTTCCTGTGAGTCATCAGTGACCTCACAGCCCTGTCAGAGTGGGTCGGACAGGTTGGCAAGGATACTAGAATGCAACGTATCAGCAATAAGAATTTTTGAAATGCAGCAAATCGCGCTCTCACTCAGTGGTCAGTGATGCTTTTGCTGATGATCCAGCACTATATATACTTAAGCACGTGGTGTGCCATCACTTTCTTTGCAGGGTGATCTGGGGAGGTGGCCTCTGCAGAAGGTGGCTGCACTCAGAGCTAGTTTGAGTTCTCAAATCTGTATTCAATTGCTAACTAGGCTAGCTACTTCGATAGAAAAAGATATTTGTTCTGCATTTGGCTGCAGTGCCAGCTAGCCCTGTTTTTTTTTAAGCACTTTTTTTAGTTGATCTGAGACAGTCTCTCTGTGCTATGGAGAGAAGCTGCTAGCAGTAGCATTTTGCTGCTTAATTCAACCCCTGGGGCATATTGCAAGCACCATCTGGGTGTTGTGGGTGGGAGAGACATATTCAATTTCTAGCTAGTTTGCTAGAATTTCCACTGAAAAATATATTTCATCGATTTTCCTGCTGTGCCAATTCCAGCTTTTTTGTTAACTGCATTTTTTTAATTGAACTCACTCAGTCTCTCTGTGCACTGGGCATCAGTGCCAGTGGGCACTGGGTAGATATGCAGACTCAAGTATATTGGGACAGTGGGTGTCTGTGAAGCCAAATCCCCAGTGGGCCTCTTGTAGTTACAAGCTCGGTGTGTGCATACACATTACATTAGTGCACATAAAGGCACTGTGCCTGTGGGCAGGCAGTTTAGCAGACTCAAGTATATTGGGACAGCAGTGGTCTGTCAAGCCAAATCCCCAGTGGGCCTCTTTTGTAGTTACAAGCTCGGTGGTGTACACAGATTACATTAGTGCACATAAAGGCACTGTGCCTGTGGGCAGGCAGTTTAGTAGACTCAAGTACATTGGGACAGCAGTGGTCTGTGAAGCCAAATCCCCAGTGGGCCTCTTTTGTAGTTACAAGCTCGGTGTGTGTACACAGATTACATTAGTGCACATAAAGGCACTGTGCCTGTGGGCAGGCAGTTTAGTAGACTCAAGTACATTGGGACAGCAGTGGTCTGTGAAGCCATATCCCCAGTGGGCCTCTTTTGTAGTTACAAGCTCGGAGAGTGCACACGCATAACATTAGTGCATATCAAGCCACTGTGCCTGTTGGCAAGCAGTTTAGCAGACTCAAGTATATTGGGACAGCAATGGTCTGTGAAGCCAAATCCCCAGTGGGCCTCTTTTGTAGTTTCAAGCTTGGTGTGTGCACACATATTACATTAGTGCACATCAAGGCACTGTGCCTGTGGGCAGGCAGTTTAGCAGACTCAAGTATATTGGGACGGCAAGTGCTAGACTTCTCCAGTGGGGCGAGCTGGGGATGGAGTCTCGGTGGGAGGGGAGGGGCGGGACAGCGCCATTGTATGCTGTCCCTGGGAAGTGCATGCCGGCAGCCAGCTGGTGCACATAACTTGCTTCTGTTCCAGAGGAGCAGTAAGTAGAAAAATAAAAAAATTGGGGTAGCTAGGAAGGTGTTAGGGTTCAGGGTAGAGAGGGTAAGACGAAGGAAGTTTAGGCAGGGGATCAGGGAACTGGGGGAGACCCGATTGCGTTGTCGTGCATATCAATGGAAATTTTGGCCCCCGGCACGCACCGCCTGCACATGCACGCGTGGATTTTAAAATCCGGCATGCATGTACGCACAGCCATCCAATTTTATAACATGTGTTGTGCCGGAGGTGGACCCTTGGGCCGAGGTGGGGTTGACGCTACCCATAGGAGGAATCTTACGAGTCCCCACCATCGGTAGGCAGAGAGGGCTGATGGACGGAGGCCGGCTGGCCCTTCACCAATACCAGTCCTCGTTCCCCACGGGTTGAACCTTTGGGTGCTGGGGCTGGCTGGACTTAGGTGGCCTCCGTGGGTGGTTGTCAATGGGTGGATCGAGGTCAGCCCTGAGGCAGCAACAGGTGTAGGTATCAGTCTGTACTAGATGAAACGAAGTCCCGGAGACCCGGGCGCCAATAGGAACACAGTCAGACAGGGGACGCCCGAGCAAGAACAGGCCGAAGCCTGAATAAGTCACGTCCATGACAAAGACTGAAGAGATGTCATGGAGCAAGCTGGGTTCAAGGCTGGTGGCAATCTAGAAGTAGTGGCAAGCAAGGCTGAGGCCTGGACAAGGAGAGAATCAACGGAGTGGCCAGGCAATTCAGAGGTCCAGGGCTGGAGAGAGGCAATGGAGTAGTCAGGCAATACAGAGGTTCGGGGTTGGAAAGAGGCAATGGAGTAGTCAGGCGATGCAGAGGTCCGGGGTTGGAGAGAGGCAACAGAGTAGTCAGGCAATGCATAGGTCAAACCTGGTCAGCAATCCGATAGGAAGATGAAGGGTCAGGAACACAGGAACGAGGAAGCAGGAACGAGGACACGCAGGATCAGGAACCAGGAACAGACGAAGAAATGAGTACTCGACTAGCGAGGGGACCTGTTGCAAAGGCAATCTGAGGAAGCAGGGCCCGGAGTTATATACCGGAGCACCACTGATGTCATCATCCGGAGCCTGTGGCTAGGTTCCAGCTGCGGGCCTTACTTAAGGTTTAGTTGGGCGCGCGCGCCTAGGGAGAGGCGCGGCACTGGTTGGAATGGCATCTCTCTGTGGTCCACGCGGAGGGGCTCATTGTGGAGCACCAGGATCTATAGCAGAGCCAGATGTCCCAGGGGCGGCCCGAGGACGGAGCCGGCAGCCTGCAGCTGCCAGAGATGAGGGACCAGGCACTGGATTATCTTGAGAGAGGTGAGGGGGCTGAGCCGTGGGTCTGCCACAGCCGGCGCGCGTAACAACATGCATGCACCGACGTGCATGTTATAAAATTGGCGCATCATATGTGTGCACGCCAGGAACCATGAACACATGGATGCACGTACGCTTCTTTGAAAATTGACCCCTAAGGTTTCTCTCTTATTCTGTGTCTATAGGAAAAAAAGCTTAGTGAATCAGAACTTTACATTAAATGAAAATCTGTTTGTCAGGTGTCTTCCTCTGTGAGATTTAAGAAATAAATTCATTTGAGATAAATCCTTCTGGAAGAATAATATTGCCTGGACTCAATCTGCTCTGTAATTTAAAAATAAATATCAGAGAGAAACACTCTTGTCAAATAAAGATATCAATAGGATTTCAGCCTTCAGCTCAAATGCCAACTGAGTCACAAGGGGCTGTTAGTCTTCTGGAAACATACTTTTCCATGAATTACATTAATTACATACATAAATAATTGAACTAAGAGTGTGCAGGTGATTAAACAACAAATGATGCACAAAGCTCTTGAAAAATAATGTAGACTATTATTAGGTAACATCTTCCAAGCCATGCATTTTTTGCCTGGCTAATTTTAAATGCATAATTAGGAGCAGAAGCGTATGCAATAATTATGCAAGTGTGGTTGCATGTGAAAAATAAATTTCCCAGTGTATTCATCATCAGGATGGTAGGCAACTTCCAAAATTAATTTTGAAAAAATTATTATGTTGCTAAAAACAGAGTAATGGTAGTTGTCATGGTAAATATATTTTACTCCCTTCTAAAACTGTCTCCAATTACGTTGGTAATTATGTAGAGGAATGGGGGGAGAAGGGTAGGACAGGACGGGCTGAGTGGGTCAAGGGTAGTAGAAGAGAACTTGAAAACTTCTGGAAAAGTAAAAAGAGGAAGATTAGTTGCATGGTGCCTGAAATTAAGCATCCTTATTGGAAAACAGGTGTTGGAAAATAAATTATTAAGATATGGAATAGGTTCGTCTGTGCATGTGTCTGAATGTTGTAGGAATTACATGTGGCTGTAGAGTTTTGAGAGTATTAACAATGCTGTTTGTTAGTATGAGCGTATATTGGAAGCAAATGCAAATGTCTTGCTAACCTGAGAATTGTTTGTGTACTTTAAAAGACATGACAAATGAACAAGATCAGAAGGGGAGAAGGTAATGCTGGTGGAAGGATGTCCATCTACCCAAGGCAGTGATGTCATCATGCCACATGATCTCTCTCTCTTCTTTCTCTCTCTCGCACAATTCTCCGTGCCAATAAGCCTGAACAGAACATGAGAATAGCTCTAACTGCACCTCCGCATCACTCATCCATGATTTCTAGTTCCCGCCATGCAACTCCTCCTCTTTTAAACATGGCACCCTTGCATCCACATACAGCACTTCGCCCACTTCCGCCACCCTAGGCAGCTGCCTACTACGGTGCTGCCCTCTCACCTTTCTAAGCAACTTCCAGGCTCCAGCTCCCTGTCGCTTGAGGCTCCCACCAGCGCCTCCGGCCCTGCTCCACTTCCAGCTAGGATGCCTCCATCCATCGGGCCTCTCCGCAGGGTTCGCGGAGAGATGCCACCAGCAGCGCAGGGCCCCTCACTAGGCACGCGCGCGCATCAGTAAACCTTTTAAAGGGCCTGTGGTGGGAACCTGTCTGCGGACCCAGATGCTGACGTCAGATCCTTCAGCGTATAAATGCTCAGGCCTCACACCATAGTGTTGCCTTTGCAACAGGTCTCCTCGGTTCCCTGTTTGGTTCTGAGTACTCGTTGCCTCCGTGCTTCTTTGATCCATGTTCCTGTTTGTCTTCAAGTTCCTGGTTCCTCATTTGTCTCGTCTGTACTCTGATTGACTTCCTGGTGCCAACCTCTGCTATGTCCGACCTTGCCTGTGTTCTCCAAGCCTGACCTCTGTTATGTCCGATCTTGCCTACCTTCTCCAAGCCTGACCTCTGTTTCGTCTTACCTTGCCTGCCTTCTCCAAGCCTGATGTCTGCTATGCCTGACCATGCCTGCCTTCTCCGTGCCTTGACCACTGCTATGCCTGACCACACCTGCCTTCTCCATGCCTTGACCATTGCTAAGCTTGACCACGCCTGCCTTCTCCGTGCCTTGACCATTGCTATGGATGACCATGCTATAGACTCCTTGTGTCCAGAGTTCTACATTGCTTGCTACACCTCCCAATTGCCGTCAGTTCTCATTCGAGTTCGACAGTGACACTTCCGTCCCTATCCTCTGGACTTGGACTCCTAAGGCTCTGGCTTTTCTCTGCTGAAGCACCTTCAGTCAATCCTAGTTCCTTGCTACTTGGGTTCTTGTACTGGTATCAATCCAAGATAGTTCTACGCCACCTGCTGGCTGCTGTCTCTGGGCTGAACTACCTGCCTTTATCGTCCAATCTCAAGGCCCACCTAAGTTCTGCCGGCCCTGGCACCCAAAGGCTCAACCTGAGGGGAACGTG
The DNA here is from genome assembly GCF_901001135.1 of Rhinatrema bivittatum. Taxonomy (NCBI): domain Eukaryota; kingdom Metazoa; phylum Chordata; class Amphibia; order Gymnophiona; family Rhinatrematidae; genus Rhinatrema; species Rhinatrema bivittatum. The sequence continues at coordinate 218,909,074 of NC_042615.1, read as the reverse complement.
GGCTGCTATAGGTGAAGCTCCAGTGGCCTCTAGCTTCAGCCCACTCCACCTGCTGATTGTGGGGACCCATAGGCCCTTGCCTGCAGGTTGCGTCAACCCCACCTCAGCTCAAAAATCCACCTCCAGTGCAACAATACCTCCCGCTGGCCCTGGGAGAAGGCACTTCAGACCGGATGAGGATCAGAACTGCAGAGAAGGTCCTTTGCCCTCACTCTCCTCCACTAGCCTTAGCCTCCTTCAATGCCTGGTACCCCATTCATTTCCAGCCTGTCTTGAATCCACCTCTCCTACTAGTATTATTCATGGCCAACTTCAACAGCTGGCATGCTACGGAACAGGACACCTCCAGCAAGAAACCTATGAAGGGAGTGAATTGGATAGACGAGCTCAGTTAGGGTATCTATGGAGTCCTCTGATTGGGAGAGAGAATAGGTAAAAGTATAAAAGATGTAAACATTTTTGGCTTAAGAGATTATTATGTAGGAGGTGGGTAGGGCATTATTATTGCAAATGATATATTTTCTTTTTGATAAATTATGTTTTTTTTAGTTTTTTTTATATTTTACTATGCTTTTCTGAATTATTCATTAAATTTTATTATTATATATTTGATATTTGCATATAATGTTAAGTAAAAGGGAGGTAGTATTAATTTAAGCTGTGTGAATGTTGCGCTGGAGGTGGACCCTTGGCCTGGCGCAGGATTGGTATGGCCCTCTGAGGAATCTCAGATGTCGCCTGCCGCCAGGAGGTGGAGCACACAAGGAGATAGAGGCAAGCTGGAGCTTCACCAATGACAGCCTGGGGGCTCTGCGGGTTGAGCCTATGGATTTCCAGGCTGCCTGAGCTTAGGTGGGCCTCTGCGGGTCTCCTGGAGAGATGGTGGAAAGGTGTGCCCACAAAGAGTAGAGGTGCGCGGCTGATAGTGAACAGATGAGCTAGATCGGAACAGAGAGTACCAGAGACCACGGGTACAAGGCAGGAACTGAAGGTTCTCCGAGCAGGGTAGGCAGTGCCTAGTGGTCTAGCCCAAGGAAGGCCGCAGACAGCAACAAGGCAGGTGGGCCTGGTGGTTTCAGGAGAAGCAAAGAGAGTGTCCGAATGGAGCACAAGGGTCAAAGCCAGGGTATCCATCCGAGGATGGTCAGCCAAAGCAAGGGTCAGTTCCAGGTATCAGTCCGAACATGGTCAGGGACAAGCAAAGGTCAGTTCCAGGTATCAGTCCAAGCATGGTCAGAGGCAAGCAGAGGTCAGTTCCAGGTATCGGTCCAAGCGTGGTCAGAGGCAAGCAGAGGTCAGTTCCAGGTATCGGTCCAAGCGTGGTCAGAGGCAAGCCGAGGTCAGTACTGAGTATCAGTCCGAGAAGGTACAACCTGGGTTGCAGAACGTGGAACAAACTCAAGAACAAAGGAACACAGGAACAGACACTGGAAACCAAGAAGTACCACGGGAACACAAGAACAATGCAGGAACACTGGAACCAGAACAGGAACACAGGAGCAGATGCGGGAACACTGGAACAAGCACAGGAACTCAGGAACACTGGAACAAGCACAGAAACACGGGATCAGTGGAACAAGCACAGGAACATAGAAACGAGGATGGCAACTAGCTCACACAATGTGGTGACCCGTTTGCCAAGGCGAGAAATGGAGGGCTGAGCCCTGCCTTATATGCAGGGCTCAGGTGATGTCATCGCTGGGTGCCGCAGAGCAGTTTCCCGCCGTGGCACCTTTAAAGGTCGGCCCTGTGCGTGTGCGTGCCTAGGGGCTGACTGCAGGAAGGTGTGGTGCGGGCCTCTCTGTGCCACGAGGGATGCAGAGCACCGGAGCAGGAGGGAACCGGATCCGGAGTTGAGGAGACTGAGGAGCTAGGAGCCCGAGGTGACAGATGGCTAGCCATGACCACGGTAGAGACAGGGGGAGCAGTGGAGGCTGGGTCTGGAAGGTGTGCATGGCCGGTCGCAGCCCTAGCATGGCTGGGGTGTGCAACTGTATCCCCCTCATTGGCCTAGGCTTCTTAGGGTGCGCTTGATGGAAGGTTCGCAGAAGCTCCTTGTTGTGAGAGGGATCCCATGAGTTTTTTTCGGGTCTGAACTCCTCCCATGACAGGAGATACTCCCAGCGCCTTCTTCTTCAACGGTCATCTAAAACTGCCTTTACCTGAAGGCAAGCTTCAGGTTCCGCGGAGACTTGGGTCGGAGATGGCGGTCGTTATGAGGGCCAAGACATGACAAGAGGCTTGAGAAGTGAGACATGGAATGTGTTGTGAATGCCTAAGCTGGCAGGTTGGCGAAGCTGATATGTGACGGCCCCCACTCGCCACAAAACTGGGAAAGGGCTCACATATTTCGGAGCGAACCTCTGGGAAGGTAAACGAAGTCGGATATGTTTGGTGCTAAGCCATACCTTCTGGCCAGGAAGGAACATGGGGGCAGCGTAGCGATGTGCATCAGCAATCTTTCTTGCCCGCTCGGCGGCCTGGCCCAATCTTTATGTGACTTGCTCCCAGAGGTGCTGAATTGACTAGGCTTTTGCTTGAGCTGCCGGAGATGGCACATTCAGAGGGACTGGAAACAGCAGATGGGGCTACCAGCCATAGACAACATGGAACGGGGAGCTCCCTGTGGCAGCTGCAATGTGGGTGTTATGCGCAAATTCTGCCCATGGGAGGAGATCAGCCCAGGTGTCCTGCTGGTCATTTGCATAGGACCGAAGAAAGGCCTTTAGGGGCTGGTTTGTTCATTCGGCCTGGCCATTCGCCAGAGGGTGATAAGTGGAGGTTAAGTTTAGGGCGATGTTAAACTTGCGGCATAAAGACTTCCAATACTTCGCAGCGAATTGTGGGCCTCGGTCTGACATGATCTCCTTGGTTGCCCATGGAGGCGAAAGACGTGGGTTAAGAAGAGGCGCTCCAGTTCGTGAACGGAAGGCAGGTTAGTCAGAGGTATGAAATGGGCCATCTTGGAGAAAGGGTCTATGAAGACCCAAATCATAGTGTTTCCCTTGGAAGGGGTAATTTCACAATGCAGTCAATGGCAAAGTTTGTCCATGGTTCTGTAGACATCGGAAGAGGCTGGAGAAGACCCCCACGGGCATCCAGTGGGGGTCTTCTTCTGGGCGCAGATGTGACAAGAATCTATGTAATCCCGGGAGTCCTTCACCATGCTGGGCCACCAGTAATGTTTGCGGAGCATCTCCAGGGTCCGAGCCCGACTGGGGTGACCAGTGAATCGAGAATCATAGGCCCAGCATAGTACTCGCTCTTGGAGGCGACGGGGCACCAGTCTTACCAGGTGGCATGCGAGGGAGATACATGCGGGAACAATGATGTGGGTCGGACCTTTGGAGGTATCCTCTGGATCTACCGAGCATGAGAGTGCATCGGCGCGGAGATTTTCACAGCCGGGAGGTAGCGCAACTCGAAGTTGAACCACGCAAAGAAGAGGGCCCAGCGGGCCTGCTGTGCGTTCAGTAGCTTGGCTTCTTTAAGGTGTTCTAGATTCTTGTGGTCTGTGTAGATAGTAAACTTGTGTTGAGCCCCCTCAAGCCAGGGGCGCCACTTCTGGAGAACCAGCTTCATGGCCAGGAGTTTGCGGTCCCCAATAGTATAGTTGGTTTCTGCGGTTGAGAACTTGTGGAAGTAAAAGGAGCACGGGACTAGGGCTCCCTTTGTGGAGTACTGGCTGAGGATTGCCCCCGTGCTGATGGCGGATGCGTCAACCTCTACGATGAAGGGGTGGTTCGGGTCTGGATGGCGGAGACAGGGACCAGTACTGAAGGCCTCTTTAAGGGCCTGGAATGCAGACTGGGCTTTGGGACTCCACTCCTGGAGGTCACATCCTTTCCTAGTCATGGCGGTGAAAGGAGCAGCTAGCGTTGAATAGTCTGCAATATAATGACGGTAATAGTTCGTGAATCCCAAGAACCTTTGCAGGCCCGTAGACCAATAGGCTGGGGACAGTAGCGAATACCTTGGAGTTTGTCTGGGTCCATGGTGAATCCCTGGCTGGAGATGATGTAGCCCAGGAATGGGAAACTGGACTATTCAAAAAGTCACTTCTCAAGTTTGGCATAGAGATGGTGGTCCCTAAGCCGCTGGAGGATGGTCCGGACATGAGAGTGATGGAATTCCAAGTCTTTAGAAAAGATCAAGATGTCAACCAAATAGACTACAACAAAGGAGTGTAGGAGTTCTCGGAAGATCTCATTCATCATTCTCTGAAAGATGACAGGGGCATTGCATAGCCCAGAGAGCACCACTACGTACTCGTAGTGTCCATCTCGCGTATTGAATGCTGTTTTCCAGATGTTTTCGGGTTGAATGCGGACCAAATTATAGGCCCCACGCAGGTCCAACTTGGAACCGATCGAATAGCTCACTGATGAGCGGAAGGGGTACCGGTCTTTGCGGGTGATGGCGTTCAAGCCGCGGTAGTTAATACACAGCCTTAAGGTACCGTCCTTCTTCTTGATGAAAAAGAATCCGGCGCCTGCAGGGGATGTAGAGGGCCTGATGAATCCTTTGGCCAGGTTCTCTTTGATGTAAGCTGACATGGCCTAGGTCTTGGGAAGTGAGGGTGGGTATGTTCTCCCTTTGGGAAGCATGGTACCAGCTCGATTGGGTAAACTTCCGGAGAGGTGGTAAGATGTCGGCTTGTTGCTTTGAGAAGACATCTTGGTAGTCAGCATAGGGCATAAGTAGCCCAGGAAAGGTCATGGACATTAACACAGGGACGGACAGGAACACCTGTCGTAAGCAATATGTCTGGCACCGAGAACCTCACTTGATGAGCTAGAACAACTCTCAGTTGAAGTATGGGGAGTGTAGTTGTAGCCAGGGTAGGCTGTGGATGATGGGGTGTACTGACCGTTTCAGGACCAAGAGAGGAATCTCATCATCATGGAGAGTCCCTATGGTCAGCCGAATGGCTAGGGTGTGGTGGGTGATGCAGTCGGGTAGGGGTTCTCCATGGATGGAGGCTATTCGCAGTGGAATCTCAGGGGTTGAGTAGGAATCTGGAGTAATGTAATTAACTCTTCAAGAATAAAATTCCCACCAGCCCCAGAATCCACGAGGGCAGTGGTGGAAAACAAATATGCCTCCCTGAAGAGGGAGACAGGAAGCAGTAGTTGAGGGCCTGTAACTGTAGTGTCCAAGTTTGGGACCCCACCAGGCTTAGGCGTTTCCCAGACATGGTGACCTGGACCCCCACAGTAGAGGCAGAGTCCAGACTTCAGAGGCTTTCTTCAGGAGTAAGACAACTGCGGTTGATCTGCATCGGTTCTTCCTCTGAAATCAAAGTGGCATCGGAGGAAATTTTCCTTCTGCCCCCCCCCCCACCTTCCCCTCCCTTCCCCTACCTAACCCGCCCCCCAGCCCTACCTAAAACCCCCATACCTTTGTTTTTCAAGTTGCGCCTGCCGGCCGAGTGCTGGCACACAATCCCCCGGCCTGGAGGCCCTTTGGAGGCCTCTGGCCATGCCCCCGCCCCGCCCTGGACCACCCACACCCTGCCCCTTTTTTCAAGCCACGGGACATACGCGCATCCCGGGGCTTGTGCGCTTTGCCGGGCCTATGCAAAATAGGCTCGGCGCATGCAGGAGCGGTTACGCATGTAAATCCTGAGGATTTACGTGCATAACCCTTTGAAAATCTGGCCCTATGTGCCTATATGCTGTGTGCAAGCAAAAGAAAACTCATAAAAAAGGGGCAGATTTAGAGCGGGTCATGGGCGATTCAAGGCAGGGCCAACATGTACATGCATAAATCCAAGTTTTAAAACTGGTACATACAGCATGCGTTGGGCTGTTCCCTTGCATATTTACTTCTGCTCTTTTTCAGGTATAAGTCAGAATAAAATTCGTTATAGCCAAAAACTGACTGGATGGGGGGGGGGGGTGTCTGGGTAAACTGGGGGGAGTTAAGGCTGAAGAAACACAAGGGTCTTGATGATCTAAAGATAAACTTGGCAAACTGGTGGATTACTTGGTCAAACTGGTAATTTCCTTCACACATGAATGTTTTAAAATGTGTTCCTTTGCTTATATAAAAGCCAATAAGTACTAAGGAAACGTACACAAATAACACTGGCTCATGCAACTGCTTAAAATTAGGAGCACACATATGCATGCTAGACGTATTTTATATAATATGCGTTCACTTGCGTGAACAATTTAAAATTACAGTTCATGTGTGCTTGTGCTCACATATGCATGTATATGGGTGCAGGCAAGCTTGTTTTAAAGTTACTGTACCTTATTTTAGGTGCATAAGAAAATATAGCAAAAATAATGTGTGGCAAGCAATGTACTGGACAATAACCATTAACAAAAATAATTGTATTTATAAGTAAACACACATCAGATGTGCATAATTCTAGACATACAGTTCAGTTGTAGTGTACAATTTTTTCCTTAAACCTGATAGTGCCGCTTTAATAATATTTCTTTCTTACTGTACCAATATTGCTCTACAAAATGTACTCTTGTGATTATTTGAAAATTCATGAAAATTAAAAATTAAAAAATATATATATATAACATGTACTTGTAAAAACTAGGTATTTTGTAATGTGCACGCATATAAATACTGTCTTGCATGTGTTTTTTGAAATCACCAGTTTGCTGATACCTCTGCCAGTTCACCCAGACCCTCTCCAGTTTATGAAGACTCTCTAGCACTTCATTCTGAACTCCCACCAGTTCACCCAGACCTCCCAACCAAAAACTGCAGACAACAGACAAAGCCAACATCAATGGTGCTAGTTAATTTACTGGTGTAAAATTGCAAGAATAAGTTAGATAATTGTTCTATCAGTAAGAAGGGCTGAATTAGTCCTAGCTTCTGGGTGAATCATCTAGTGGCACCAAAAGGACCTCTCTCTTATGTTTTGTTCTAATGAGCATATGCAGAAATTCCGGCTTAGGCATCATCTTGGAGCCCATTCAGTCTTTTTTCATCTGACATCTGGTATGGACATTACCTCTCTCTCTCTTTCCATTTTCTTAAGAAATTTTCTAAAAAGGTGTCTCACTGCCTCAAACAACTCGCAAACAGAACTTTTCAGTGCTACCTTTTTTTTTTTTTTTTAAAGATTTTTTTGTCAGGCTGTCTACTAAAAAAAAGCCATTGTAGCAATGTTGTGATATGATATAAATGAATGTATGGTAGTTTTGTATGTATGTTTTAACATATATGTTTGTTTTTCTTCAATTCTGGAATTGGTGAATCAATTTTAATGTCTACCTACTATGGGTGGATTTTCCTGGGTATTATTTGTATAGGATATTATAATTTTTTTTTATAATAAATGCTTAAAGTGTGCATACTGGTTTTTTGTACTTTTGTGTTCTTACTTGTTATACTTTTATTGTGGGAAAAGAGAATAAGGGGCCAAGGTAATCTAGCTCAGAGAAGAATAAAAGCCAGCTCCTTAGCAACCAGGAGAAAGCAAACAGGTCTCTGCTGGCAAAATGTTCCATTATTTCATCATTCTTTGATGAAGATGAGAACATCTATTGTATTTTCTTATAGCCTGGAATGATACACTATTTTCCAAAATCACACACACACACACATACACACACACACACACACACACACACACACAGACACAGAGTCCCAAATGAAACAGAATGAACCTAACTGAAAATCTGTGGCTTTCAACTGCAGCTGCAGTCCATGCATACATCTTTTATATATGATTTGAGATTCAATACATTTTTGTAAGAGCCCATTCATTACATTACAAGGGGGCGTAACCATGTAAAAGGGTTATGGTAAGGAGTGTTCATCAGAGGAATGTACCATTTGTCCACAGCACCCCCATTGGAGGTTGCTGCAATGGTTCAATCTAACTGTAATTTTAGTAAGTGACCCCTAGTATTGGTAGGCATTTTTGTGTTAGAGCTGTAGAAGAAAGGAGCTTTTTGTATCTTTCTCCCTTGCTTTGAATATGCAAGCTGAACACCTTGATATTTAGTTATTTATTTACTTATAGCTTTTACCGGCTTGATCACCTGAATGCTCCAGGCAAGGTACAACAAATTAATAAACATTAAAATGATACAAAAGTACACCATAAAACCTACAACTTAATAAAACTGGTGTAACACTGTGTTAAAACAAAAAAAAAAATAAAACATTCTAAAAATACACAGAAATAAAATCTAAAAAAAAAATTACAAAATAACCATAAATGATTATTGTACAATAACACCATCATTAAATGTGATAATCCAATCTTCGCTCTCCCAAAACTCCCACAACACAGGAATATAAAACTGAAAATTAGTCAAATGCGTTTCAGAATAACCAAGCTTTAATGGCTTCCCTAAATGCCAGGTAATCCTGCAATGATCTAATCTCAAAAGGAAATAGATTCAAATATGACCCAACTTTGCTGTCACTAAATTTTGCTCTATTTTCTAGCATAGTAGGGGGTGGGCAATTTTTGGGGATCCTCCCTTTGACTTATACTCAGCCTTTAGTGGGAGGCTTTAAGGAACTATAAAAAACCCTCCAAGCATGTGATTTGGCTTTTTGTCATCTCTCAGTGGTCTGACCAGGAGGAGAGAAAGTTTCTCTGCTTTGCAGTGAAGGAGACCAAGGAAGTAGATTTTGGGAGTTTTGAGGGATTCCCCCAGCATCACCACCGTTACCTGGATGTGATTGTTTTTGCCTTTGCTAAAGAAGTGAAGTAAAGGGTGAAGAGAACTCAGATTTCTGGACATCCCAGTAGAAACTGTTGGATTTGTAACAACTTTAAAAGATTAGTTTTTGTACTGAGGGGATTTTTTTCACCTTTTCCTGGCCTTTTTAAATGCTGGATTTGCAAAGGGAATATCCTAGCTTAACAGGGAAAGGACTACTGGATATGGATGCTAGTAGAAGGGAGCAAGAAGCTGCATGGAGGAGAGGCATGGATACAGGGACTATGGCTTTTCTGACACTGGTTATTCTTATATTGTTTTTGATATTCACCATGCTTACTTGGATTTTGATTTGGATTGATAAAAAGAAATTAGAGATTGCAAATAATCCATATTCTGCAACCATGAATAATTTTAAAATCTAGGCATAAAACTGTAAATTCTGTGTGGTGGGCTACTAGAAACCAATGTAAGTTATATTTTTTTTTATTTTTTATTTAACAGCTTTTAATATACCAGTGTTCGTGCAAGCACATCACGCCGGTTTACAATAAACTTGAGAAGGAGGAAATTACAAAAAACAGGGAGTGGGGGAATGGAGCAGGAGCGAAAAAGGGGGGGGGGGAGGGGGGGAGAGAGGTAAAGGAGGAAAGACAGCAGTTGAGAAAGGTACAAGGAACGTATCAGTATTTACAAAAAAGGTTGCTTAACATGGTGGATTATATTGATAACTTATTAAACAATTAAACACATATATATAAACTCATATGTATAAACTATTAGCTTATTTACAGCAGTTATAGCAAGTAGTAACGGTATCATGATTTAAACATAAAGGTTGTAAGTTTTAACTGGGGGTACAGTGGAGCACGGTAGATAGGTGGGGATGGGGTGATAGGTGGGCGGGGGTATAGGGAAAGGGTGGAGGGAGGGTGGGTATGGGTGGGTTGAAGGTGAGACTAGGGAGGTTTCAGGGAGGTGAGACAGGGGAGAGACAGGGGGGAGCAACTAGGGGGGTTTCAGGGGGGTAGACTACGAGGGGCTGGAACAGTGGTAAGCCTGTCTGAAAAGCCAGGTCTTAATGCCTTTTTTGAAGATGGTTAGGGAGGGTTCAAGACGGAGGTGTGTGGGGAGGGAATTCCAGAGGGCGGGGCCTGCGATGGTGAAGGCTCTTTCTCTGGTGGTGGATAGGCGGGCAGTTTTGAGGGGGGGAGTGTGGAGGGTGCCTGTGGAGGTGGATCTAGTCTGTCGGGTTGAGAGGTGGAAGTGGGGCATTTCTTTAAGCCAGGGGGAGTTGTTTTTGTAGAGGGTGTTGTGAAGAATAGTAAGGGTTTTGTATTGGGAGCGGAACTGGATGGGCAGCCAATGTAGGTCTACTAAGATGGGTGTGATATGCTCTCTTTTACGTGTGTTAGTAAGAATACGAGCCATGGCGTTTTGAAGCGTTTGTAGGGGTTTGATGGTGGAGAATGGGAGGCCTAGTAGGAGGGCGTTGCAGTAGTCCACTTTGGAGAAAATGGTGGACTGTAGGACTAATCTGAAGTCTTGAGTATGGAGTAAGGGCTTAAGTTTTTTGAGGATCTGGAGTTTGTAGAAACCTGCTTTGAGGAGGGACTTGATGTGTGGCTTGAAGTTACTTCAATACAGGGGTCATTCTTTCACCAGACAGTGCCAAAAACAATGGGGTAAATTTTAAGAACTCGGCATGTGCCAAAGTCAGGAGATTTGCACATCTTTTGAGCTGATGCGCACTGCATGGATTTTAAAAAATGCACGGTGTATCTCCCAGTATGCACTAGGGGTGTGCATTCGTTTTGAACTTAAATGTAAAACGCTACTTTTTTTTTTTTTTTAACTTAAAAAAGTGATGAGGCGTAAACGATCGGATTTCCAACTTATTCAACATAGCTATGTTGAATACGTTGGAAATCGCGATTGTTGATCCAAAATAAAAATTTAAACCCCTCACCTTCCTTAATCCCCCCCCAAAGACTTACCACAACTCCCTGGTGATCCAGCGAGGAGTCAGGACGCCATTTATGAACTCCTTTGTGAGGAGCACGTGACGTCGGCGCCACGTCGGAGTGACGCGGCGTCACGTGATTCCCCGCGGGTTCCCTCCGGCACCCTCGTTTGGCCCAAAAGGAACTTTTGGCCAGCTTGGGGGTGTCAGGAGGCCTCCCCCAAGCTGGCCAAAAGTTCCTTTTGGGCCGAACGAGGGTGCCGGAGGGAACCCGCGGGAAATCACGTGACACCGCGTCACTCCAACGTGGCGCCGACGTCACGTGATTCCCTGCGGGGAATCACTCATAACAGTAGGTAGCCCTACTTCATGTAAGCATCTCTTATTTAATTCAACTATGCAAATTTGACTCACAATGGATACCCCAAACTGCACCAACATTATCAATCTGCCCAACCACACAATCAGCCAGGTTGAGGAAGGTGTCCTTTCATGGGGGCTTTCCTTCTGCCCCACCAAATCCACACATGTTACAATTCTGTGCTGATCTGACACCCCCAAGCCTCCTGACACCCCCAAGCTGGTCAAAAGCTCCTTTTGGGCCGAACGAGGATCCTGGAAGCGACCCCGCAGGGAATCACGTGACGCCGCATCACTCCGACGTGACGCCGACGTCACGTGCTCCTTGCAAAGTTGGTCAGAAATGGCGTCCTGACCCAGCTGGACCACCAGGGAGTTTTGGTAAGTCTTGGGGGGGGGGGGGGGGGATTAAGGAGGGTGAGGGGTTTAAATTTTTATTTGCACATATGGACATAGACTCAACTTATGGAATTCTCCATATGTCCATATTGACCGCAAATGGGACCCCCTTTCGACTTATGGACATATGAACTTAAACTTTTGCTCTGCACATCCCTAGTATGCACATACAAATTTTGGGGGGGAAAGGCATGGGGCACGGGCATGGTTTGGGCAGGGTGTGCACATTCCTGGATTTTAGCATTTAAACAGCATGTACCTATGGATGGAGTGTAACTAGTATTATACAAAAATCGGAGTAAGTAAGTGAGGATTGAAGAGTTGGAGCTAAAAGGGTAAAAGAGAGGCAGGTTAATTAGAGGGTTTAGCAAGTCCTAGCTTTTACCTGGGCAAACTGTTTGTAAATAAACAACTCTGACCAAGTCTTAAATCACACAATAATATATTTATTATACTGAGTATAAGCAAAGGTATACTTAGGAAGCAAAGGTATACTTACATGTACATAGCACTTCGAGGTCTGGAACTTTTGCTTGTTTTTTTCTTTTTGCAAGCTCTTTTTATATACATTTTCTGTAAGCTAATTGATAACTACTATTTGTTCCAAACCACAAGATTTCAGTTAACCTTGCTGCTAAATGCAGCTACTCTTTGTTCCCGTTTGATCTTATCTTACTTCATATGCACAAACTTTCTTCACAGATACCCTTTCTCAGATCTGTTATCTTCACAGATACCCTTTCTCAGATCTGTTATCTTGTTATCTCATGCTCATCCTGTGACTCACTTGTTGACGTTTCACCTGGATTCTGCTAATGTGTGTGTTGCTTTGCAAAACTAGGCCATAGTTCATATGTTGCTTTGCAAAACTAGGCCATAGTTCACCATAGCTTCTTCTTCTTTCTTCAGAGCCTTAATTCATTTTGAGGCCTCTGGTATTTTTTCCATCAGCATGTTCTACAATCCTCCCTTGAGCCAGATTGACTCTGGCTCACATTAGGTGTCTTCATTCTTCACACAGGGGAACAGCATAGAGACTAGGGTTTTCTTCTTTGTATCTGTGGACACCTCCCTAGGACCTCCCTTTTAACTGCTCTCACTTTCCGTTTCCCAGCTATCATCTGTACTGATTGTGGTTTGGATCATTATAGTAGTCCTCAAGTTTATATTGCTATACGCTATCATATTGGTTACTGGTTTTGGTGTTGGCATCTTTGGTCGACAATATTGTAATACTGAACAAATACATGGAATACAAAAACATAATATTATGCCTAAAACTAGTAATCCGAACAAAACTCCTACTATCCCCTTCAAATGACTAGATAAGTTAGCAAACCAGGAAGTTATGGAATCCCACCAAGTTACTGAGATTCCTCCCTTAAAATCGCTAACTTGAAGTCTAGCCAGTTCTTGTATCTTTTGCATTGCGTTGTAAACTATATGAGAGCGATTGACCACTACTGTACAACATTCAGAGCTATTAAGTACTGTACACAATCCGCCTTGGGCAGCCAATATATAGTCCAGACCGTGTCGATTATATGTAGAAACCGTAGTTAATTCATCTACCGTGTCTTGAAGGGCTTTAAGGGCAATCTCTAATTCATGCGTGACTACATGGAGGACAGATTGTAGTCGCCGAATGGCCATTCCCAATTCAGCTGCAACTGCAGGTTGGGCAAATGGTAACCATGAGGTATAGCTTAATGCGTCTAATCTAGTTTTAGTTAAAGGGTAGGTGGAGTTAATATAATCCAACGAGAGTTGGATTGCTTGATCTTCAGGGACAGCTGAGGGAACACTCCTTCGGGAGCGGGTATGCATAGGGTGATTTAATGGAATAATTCGAGAAAAATAGTTAAATGTAACTAACACACAAAATTCATAGTATGCAGGGAGTTTGAGGAAGACTATTCCATCACACAACCAATAATGTCCAACATAAAGATTTGCAAAGTTTTGTATTACGGTATCATTGCTATTGTCATAAGGGCCATAAACAAAAGGAGATTTATATTTTCCTAATACACTACAAGGAACCAAAGATAAGTCATTTTCAGATGAACAGTTATTGTCTGCTATGTTGAAGAGGTCACACAGACGTGGACAGACAGTGTATGTGGAATTGAAAGTGCGTATGTATTGGGTGTCGGTGGCTACATGTACAATCTTGGACAGATTTGCTATACATGGGAGGCAACCTGGTGGAGGAGATGCAGTAATATGTGAAAATGTGCAATTACAGCTTATTACAATGTCAGTGAAAGGGGTGCTGGGTAAGATGGTTCCCTTACGAATAATCCATGTTGTATTGTATGTGGAGTAAGTATAGTTGCAAGGAATAGGGTTCGGGGAAGTAACATTACTAAGGCAAAGAAAACCATTTTTTGGTAAATCGGCTGTAAGTGGGGGAGGTTTGGCATTACCCAAATATTGTGTCCATGTTTGTCCTGCTAATGGATCTATGGTCATATTGTGTTGTCCATTATCTTTAAATCCTAAAATATGGTGTAATGGAACTGGAAAGGAAATGGCTGGGACATGTGAATGGGCTTTTTGATGTGGAGTGCAGACGATACAATCCGTAATATCTGCTGGAAGAGCCTTTACTAATTCTTGTATTGTCTGTACCCACAAATTTGTTAATCCTGAAACAGGGGCCTGTTGGAGAGGGAAAGAAGTAACAAGTGGCCATGTATACGTTAGTACATATAAACAGGTTAGTAAACATAACATTTTCATTTCCTGCAGTCGTCAGTCTACTTCAGAGAGAAAAGATAATGCAACAGTCCAATTATAGTATCGGATTAAATGTCCGTATATCCGACAAATGTACCCAAGTGGAATGTTCAGATAGTTTAGCAGCAGTATGGCTGAGGTCTGTGATAGTGAAAGGTCCAACGTATATCGGATCCTTCCAAGTCTTGTGGGTGTAATTCTTTCATAGTACTTGATCACCTACTGAAAAGGAAGCGCAAAAAGATTGTTTAGGAACCTTTTTCGATTCAGTCTGTATTAGATCTGCTGCCATGGCTACTAGGGGCTGAACTTTTTTCCAATACTCTACTTGAGTATCGGTTTGTCTTATTCTCACCGGATTCATAATCCGTCCTGTCTGTAATTGAAATGGAGTAATCTCATGGATTGTACCTGGCGTATTCCGTATATTCATTAAGGCCAACGGTAATACATCCAACCAGGTATATAATTTGTTTGTTTTGTTTTTATTTAATGCTGCTAGCAATACCCTCAATTTTGTTTTCAATATTCCGTTATATCGTTCTACCAAACCATTCGAGGTTGGCTTATAGACTGACACACGTCGATGGATAATATTACAGATCTCTTGTAATTCATTCATAATTTGATTATTAAAGTGTGTCCCATTATCAGATACAATTTTGATCGGACATCCATGGGCTGGTAAAATTCTATGTAAAAAGGTATCAATAACTACATGAGCTGTTTCTTTTGTACATGGGAAAGCTTCTATCCAATGTGAAAAGCTATCCACCCATACCAATACATACCGTTTTCCTTTAACTGCTTCAATCATATCAGTGTAATCAATGTGCCATTCCAAACCTGGTCCCTGGGGGATAGGCAAGTTACCAGGACTCACAGCTGGGCCTCGACGAGCTATATGAGTAGAACAGACTAAACAGTTATGAATTATCTGTACAGCTAAAGCATAAAGATTCTGGTTCCAATGATTACTTTGTATGCCTGCTAATAGTGCAGTGGCAGACAGATGCATGGTTGCATGCCATGCAAAGAAGTATCGCAACACTTCTGATGTTGTCAGACATTTTTTTCCATTAGGGTGGAGCCATTCTTTCCCTTTTTGATAACATCCAATTGTCACCCATTTCTGTAATTCCTCACCACTAGGTTGTTCATGGAATATGTCAAGTGGCATGGGATATGGAGTATGCATTAATTCTGAGCTAAACCGTGTTTGCATAGTCATTAGTTTCACGGTAAGCACTTCTGTAGCAGCTTTATCTGCTAGGTCATTTCCCTGTGCCTCAAAGCTCATGTGTCCAGTATGTGCTGGCGTCCATACTATAGCAGTTTTAGAACCAACCCCTTCCCTTTTTGATAATAAGTTCAGTATTTGTTTCCAGTTGTTGATATGTTGTAAGGGCTGACCCGTTGCAGTAATCATTCCCCTTCTTTTCCATTTCAATAAATGGTATTGTAGAGAACTAACTACATATGAACTATCAGTATAGATCGTGCAGTGCTCTTTCATTCCTGAAGATTTCAAAGCTGCTATTACAGCAAGGAGTTCAGCTTCTTGTGCTGTTACACCTTTCCCTGTTTGATACTGTATTTTGGTAATAATATCTAAACTGGGTGTAACACTTAATGCTGCAAACGCCGCTTGCTGGTCTTTCTGTGCCCCATCTGTAAACCATATTAGTCCCTTGTCAAGGGGATCAAACTGGGTCAGTAAAAGGTCCGGGATTTCTTTTCTTTCAATTTGTCTCTGTACATTACTAGGAAAAAAACAATCTAATAACTTATTCTGAGCTTTCGTGAGAGGTGCTGTTACTATATCTTGGCCAGTCAATATTGTTTGATATTTTCCAAATCTGGTTGCTGTCAATGCAGCCTGACTAGTCGTTAGCAAATGATGTATTGAATGAGCGCAGTGTAAAATTAACGAGCTATATGGCATCATAGCTCGCCATTTACCAATAGCGGCGACAATAGCAGTTAATAACTTTGGAATTTCAGGTAGAGCCATTTCCACTGGACTATAGGATCCAGATAGAAATGCCACTGCTTGTTTCGGTGTATCTTCTTGATTCACAAAAGCAGCCCATGTGTTTCCCATGTCTCGGACCCATATATGCACTTTCAGCCTGGGGTCTACAGTACCTAAGGGTTCAGCCTGTAGTAAAGTCTGTAATACATCTTGTATTACCATTTCGTCATCTTCAGTCAATTTTATTTGCGCATTAGAACCAGTACCAGCCGGTACCTTTAAGTGCCTCAGTAGAGGAGAAATGCGCGCTGAATAACTTGGTATCCATTGTCGACAGTAATTAAAAGTTCCCAATAAACCTCGTAATTGCTTTAAATTCTGGGGAAACTCCTGTTTCTGTAGTTCTAACAATAGGTCCTTTGTTATGTGTTTAGTAGCTGAGGATATTATTTGACCTAGAAAATTTACTTGAGTCTTAGCTAATACACATTTCTGTTGATTACATTTATATCCTGCCTCACCAAGCCTTTGTAATAATTTAAATGTCCATTCACAACATTCTATTTTAGTTTCAGCAGAAAGCAATATGTCATCAACATATGTAAATAAAGATACTGATTTAGGTAAAATACTTCTGAACTGCTCTAGATCCTTGTTCAATTGTTTTGAAAATACAGTCGGGCTATCCGTAAAACCTTGGGGCATGCGTGCCCACCGATAAGCTTTTGTGCCTAATACAAAAGATGTTAGATCACGAGAAGCAGTATGTAGAGGAATTGCAAAGAATGCATTAGATAAATCAATGACAGAGTTGAACTTATATATGGGCTGTGTTTGTAATAATGTCAGAGGATTAGCACAAACTGGATATTGTGGAATCACTATATCATTCAATGCACGTAAATCATGAACAATTCTGACATCATTTTCTCCTTTTGGCACAGGGAACAAAGGAGTATTATAGGGTGACTGTGATTCTTCAATAATACCATGTTTTAACAATCTAGCAATATGTTTCATAGTAGGTTCCATTAATTTTTCTTTTACTGGATAAGGGCTCACATTTGGTCCCGGCTCATATGGTACTGTTTTAATTCGATAAGCCGGAGCTGTTTTTGCTCTACCATAAGGAGCCTCTTCTGTGCTCCATAAATCTAAAGGTAGTTGATCCCATTTCCATTCATCCGGGATTTCATTCTCCTCCTCACTTCCTATTGAAGTGAGTAATGAAAGGAGGCTTTTAGATGCTGGGATTTTAAAGGTGAGAGTTAATCCAAATTGAGTAAGTAAGTCTCGTCCTAGTAAATTTACAGGGCAATGTTCAGCAATTAAGAATTTAACTGAAGCTTCTCTTTTACCTTGTGTAGTGTCAATTACTACTGGGGTTAATTCAGTTAAATGTTTTTTACTGGGCTTGCCATCAAAGCCAATAGTGATATTTGTTTCAATGGATCTTTTTACAGCGCTTGGTTTAACACAAATAACAGATGATGTAGCGCCTGTATCAATCAAAAATTGCATTGGAACCTGCTGAGGACCTACTAATAATTGCACAAACGGCTCTGAATTCTGTAAAAACACAGTATCTCCCTGCATGATTCCTTCATTCCCCGCAGTCTGTCAATAATTACCTTGGCCCCACACAGGGAATTGTGAGGGCTGTTGGTCAGCCTGTAACTGATCTGGTGCAGATAACGGCGGCGGTGTCTGCAATGTTTGGTTAAGCGGCGGCGGTGTCTGTAAAAATGTTTGTTGTGTGTGATCAGGGACTCCTGATCACCTGCATTCAGTTGCATAGTGTCCAAATGACTGGCAATTCCAACACTGCACATGAGCTCTTCTATCAGGGGACGGTCTATTCATTATCCCTTGTGCAAAACCTCTTCCTCCCCTTCCCCTTCTCATCCCTCGACCTCGGGGGATATAGGAGGGATATGCTCCCTGATATATTCCTGCATACGGGGTACGCGGTGGACCCTGTATCACATAACAATCCTGTATATCACTGCCTTGTAGGTTTACTGTATCCTGATTTCTTTGTGTTTTCATATTCTTTTTCTCCTCTAAGTCCGCTATCTGTAATGTCATTAATTTGCTAGCCATTTTCTGTTGCTCTTTATTAGAAGTTCTTATCATTTTGCAATGCACTGAGGCGAAATGCATTAAAGTGTTTCTCACCTCTGGCCATGTTTTTGTTGAAAGTGCCACAACATTATTCAAATTAGTCTGCATATTTGCAGGCAAAGTAGCATAGAATAAATGTAAAAATACAGGGATGTTTGGCTGTATATCAGCATCCTGCCCGGTTTGTGCCTTATACATGTCCATACATTTTGTCAAGTGCATTGCAAAATCAGTTAAGCCATCCCACTTGGCTGCGGTGATGGCTGTAAAATCTATGCTGGTAGGATACAGGACATTTAAAGCATTTACCAAATCTATCCTGTCCTGTCCCTGAAAAGGAAGTCCATCAGCAATATGAGTTATAAGTCGTGGACGTGCGCTTACTGCTGATAGTTGCGGTAAACTAATGCCGCAAGCTGCACATAGCGCCTTAAAATCCCCTATGGCTAAATGTGTTCCGGCCGTATTAGTATCTATTGCCTCGAGCCAGAGCCTTGCTCCTTTATGTATACTAGGCAATTTTTGTATAATCGTACTAATATCTACTGGTGTATATGGTTTATAAGCTGCAGTGGGTGGCTGTTGCCCATTATCTCTTAGGAAGATAGGAAATTCCAAATTATCTTTCTTGTTTCTTATTCCCTTAAAGGGTGGCGAGTTTAAATCTTGTATACATTTTAACCATATGTCTAGACCTTTCTGAATATATTCCAAATCTTCTGACTCCTTACAATATTTGCTGATTAATTCCCTTATTTCTGCAAGCTGTGCTTCATTTACTGGCCATTCTGGGTGGCAAGGAATGTTTATATTTGCATTGCTTAATCCTGTCTTAACAGTGGTCCACCATGGAGCCCCATATGAACCTTCCTCAATCATTTTAATCCTTTCTTTAATTATCTCTGGTGACAAGGATGACCCTTCCTCTTTTCGAGCCATTTCTGATAAAGGACTCTGGGGGGCACCTGATAACACATCAGCCCGTAATTGCTGACAGTCCTTGCCATTGGCGGGTGTCAGGTGTACTAATCCCTTAATTTTAAAATTATCTGTCCCAGGGAAAAACTCAGCAGTTTCCCGTTCAAATTTAGCTGCTTGTTCCAAATCCGGATATAAGGGTTTAGGCTTTTGTACAGGCCCTTTCAACGGACCATAGCCTGCTGGTATGGGCATTAAAATTTCGTGATTACTGTCTTCCAGCAGGGGACATGTAGTCACATATGGGGGCGGATTTAGGGATTTTGATCCTATTTCACCTATAACCTTATTTTTCTTTTTTTTTCTTTATCAGCTGTATATAAGTCACCTGTCACTGAAAATAAATTTCACACATGCAGATGTTTCTCTAGACTATTTTTCTTTTTATTATCTTGTAGGAATTCTAACAATGGCAATAGATGACTAAGTTTCAAAGATCCTTCCATGGGCCAGGAAAGAAAGGAATCTTTAGCAGAGTATTTACCCCATTTGTCATTTGTTTTCTTAATAAGGTCTTTATCAAATGGAAATAAAGTAATTACATGCTGGACAGCCGTACATGTATCATCACTGTTAACATATAATGTATGTAACGTGTTAGGCTGTCCTAATTGTCCTTCTGGGACCCTTTTAGGGGTTGGGTGTGTGTTAACCATTTTAAACTGTCGTTTACTTAGGCTACGCACATATAACTGTATATAGTAACCGAGACAAAATAAGAACACAAAATATATACACGCTAATATCAACCCACACAGTAAATACAAGAAAAACAACAATTGCTGCAGCGTTAAAACCTCAGGTGCCTTTTCTCAAAACTATCACCACGATTCACACAGGACTTTTGGCTTTAATTACCGATTACTCCTGGGCTGCAGTTGATCAATCTGAGCCCTAGGGAATCACACCAAAAGAACGTGAATCTTCTACTCTTCCCAAGAAATAATCAGAGTTGCCTCCGCAAACACGTGACGAATGCCCGCATTCTCCACCAATTGTTTGTAAATAAACAACTCTGACCAAGTCTTAAATCACACAATAATATATTTATTATACTGAGTATAAGCAAAGGTATACTTAGGAAGCAAAGGTATACTTACAACATGTACATAGCACATCGAGGTCTGGAACTTTTGCTTGTTTTTTTCTTTTTGCAAGCTCTTTTTATATACATTTTCTGTAAGCTAATTGATAACTACTATTTGTTCCAAACCACAAGATTTCAGTTAACCTTGCTGCTAAATGCAGCTACTCTTTGTTCCCGTTTGATCTTATCTTACTTCATATGCACAAACTTTCTTCACAGATACCCTTTCTCAGATCTGTTATCTTCACAGATACCCTTTCTCAGATCTGTTATCTTGTTATCTCATGCTCATCCTGTGACTCACTTGTTGACGTTTCACCTGGATTCTGCTAATGTGTGTGTTGCTTTGCAAAACTAGGCCATAGTTCATATGTTGCTTTGCAAAACTAGGCCATAGTTCACCATAGCTTCTTCTTCTTTCTTCAGAGCCTTAATTCATTTTGAGGCCTCTGGTATTTTTTCCATCAGCATGTTCTACACTGGGAATGGACTGGGAAAACTGTAATTGCATCGACCCACGTATGTAATAAAATCCTCCCACGATGCGGTAGAGTGCGCATTTTGTGCACACATGCATGCACCCATATAAAATTGTGTACATATACGTACAAAATGTGTACTAGAAGGCATCTATTATGAATTGCAGTTGCCAGGGTGCTAGAAGGGAAGTGTTGCCACTCTAAGCACAACTTTGTGAAGGGCACACATATTTAGTGAGCGTATTAGGATGCTTCTGTCTATTTATTTATTTAATATTTAATTGCTTTAAAAAAATGAGTGTCACAAGCTCCAGTGGAAAAATTGGTACGTTCTCAAAAAAGCAAGAAGATCTGCCAAAATGGTACCTTTCCTCCCCTTTTCCCTCCTTTCTGAGTTCCACCCCCTCGCCCCCTCCCTCTCTATACCTCATCAGTTCTTTGTAAAGCCTGTTGCTACTTGTTGTTTCCTGTTAACCGAGGAGATGTTCCGAACGTTCCGCGGTATATAAAAACTGTTAAATAAATTAATTAATTAAAATTAAAATCTGAGCATTCCAAAGAACATCTAAGATGATAATAGTGTTGTGCTGTCATGGAAGCAAGCACTACGGGGTGCTCCCCAGCACGGGACGGAGAGTGAGGTGAGACGAACCTCATCTGGGAAAGGAGTTCTGAAGAGGAGAATTGGCACTTGGAACTGAAGACGAGGACTTGGACGCTGAAGAGACGAAGGCACTAGGAAGTGAAGATGAGGACTTGGACACTGAAGAGACGAAGGCAAGAGCAAGGAGCTCCGAGGACCTGGACACAGTTCAGGGGAGAGCTCGGAGATGGGACTCGGAGCCAGGTACACAGAGACGGAACTCTGATCCAGAACACTGAGGCGGGACTCAGTGAAGGAAAGTTAAAAGCCAGGAACCTCAGGAGACTTGCCCATTCATGGAGACATCAGGAGATGAAGGACGTGAAGACAAGGCAGATGAAGACATCATAGGATCTTGGAACTGAAGACGGAAGTCATCACAGGAACTTGGAACTGAAGACGGAAGCCAATGGAGCAGAACACGGAGTCCAAGGGAGGACTGCTCCAAGGAGGCTAGCTTCTTCCCAAGGTGATGGACGTGAAGACAAGGCTGATGGAAGGCATCACAGGAACTTGGAACTGTAGATGGAAGTCCAATGGAGCAGAACACAGAGTTCAAGGGAGGACTGCTCCAAGGAGGCTAGCTCCTTGCCAAGGCCCGTTGAATGAGCTCCTGAGCCCTTAAGTAGGGCTAGACAGGAACGCCCAGGGAGGAGCTTACAGATGGGGCTTGGGGAGGATCCAGCCGCAGGCCCTTTAAAGGAGCTAGAGAGGAACATGCTGGCACCTAGGAAGCAGGAAGTGGAAGAGCAGGACCCTGGACAGCAGCCATGCTGCCGCTGATGCCAAGGAACAGGAGGAGCAGGGAAAGGGCCACAGAAAGGCCCTGACAGAGCATTGGCAGTGTCCTGCCACTGAGGCAGAAGCCAGTGACAGCCCCAGCTGCAACAGAGGTCCCAGGAGGCACCAGTCCATGCTGCTGAAGAGGAGCAAGGCCGTGGCTCCTGCCACGATGAAGAGGAGGTCTGGCACGGCTCTAGGCAGCCGCAGGGGCGGTGAAGATGGCGGCCTCCATGCCACAGGAAAGGCCTCGGTCTCTGTGGCCTCTGAGCCACGAAGGTAAGAGGCGGCTCGTGGCCCAGCCAAGGGCCGCATCACAACAAATAGCTGGAGTAGATAATTTTAATTTTCCAACCTGTGCAGTTGCTTCTTCTCCATCAGTCCAGGGAGAAAACGTGCCAGGCCCAACAACGAGTGGCTGCTCCACATCAACAGGCACAGAGGAGATCATACCATGGCCCCTAAAAACAGAGGCCTCTTCCACAGCCTGTACTGCCGCTGTCATCTCAGATACAGCACCAGCTTTCCCGGCGGACCCTCACTGCACGTGCAAACCTGGCAAACTCCCATGGACATTCTCCGAAGCTATCACTGAAACATAAGTTTCAGGCTTTGGATGAGAAGGTGTTATCGGTGCTCCCAGACTAAGGGAGATCTCATCAACCAGCAAGGAAGGGCTCCGCTCAGTGTCCTTCTCTTCAGTGGCCATCTCATTGGAAGCCCAAACTGGCATTGCACCAAAGAACTCCTTGATCTTCGGTTGACTTGGGCCAGGTAAGGGAGAGCTAGATACATTCTCCCTAAGTTTGGCCTTTCCTTTGGTATGAGGCATTTTCTGTCGCAGGAAAGATCGAATATCAGAAATACCACCGAGGAGACCTTCTTAGTGTGATTCTCAGTTGGCGGCCATCTTGCCCTCATGCTCCCAGATCTGGAATATTCTACCTTCTGTCCTTTTGCACTTTCCTATTCTCTTCACCTGAAATATGCAGGAAATGTCAGGACAGAAATCCCAAAAGGTACCATTTTGGCAGGGGAGGTTAGCTTGGATACATCTATATCTACACTTCCTTCGGTGATATTGGAAGCTAATAATGCTCTTAAGCAGAACTCTGCTATTTTGTCTGCTCAAGAAATCAAGATTTCAAATATAGATTCCCGATTGTCTATGGTGGAAAAAGTTCAACAGCATTTAGTGCAATCTGATTTAATCTATTCTAAAAAAGTTGAGAACATTGAGAATACCTTATGCTCTTTAAATCTGAGGATTCTTATTACCCAATAATTAAAGAACTTACTCCTGTGGAATTATTCAGGAATTACATTTCTCAAAGTCTTAAAATTTCAGATACAGTCATGCCTGTGATAACTAAGGCTTATTTTTTGCCTAAAGTACAGACTGAGGAGCTACATGGAGACAATCCTCCTTCCAGAACTCCGCTGGATTTGACAGATTTTCTTCAAAATTCTCAGGAAGTTGAAATTACATACAGAGGGACACTATTAGTTACATTTGTATTTTCTACTGATAGAGATAATGTCTTGCACTTTTTTTCCATAATTGATCCCTATTGTTTTATAGTCAAAAAATGTGGGTTTACCCTGATTTAACAAGGATTACCCAAATTTGTCAGAAGAAATTTCTTCTAATGTGCTGTGAGGTACAGTCTAAGGGGGGTTATTTTGTACTTCATTACCCTTGCAAATGCATGGTTAGATATAATAATGCTAATTATATCTTCTTTGAGCCATCCCAACTATAGGCATTGTTATATTCCTCATTGTAGTCGATCCGGTAAATATATAATGTAACTGGCAGGTCTCAATTTTCTTTTTTCTTATTGCTTGATTACACCGTTCGATTGTCCCTTGCCCTCTCCATTTCTTGTAAACAATAGGGTTGTTTATTTATTTTGAAAAAGATATTATAAGATTACTTTTTTCTCTTTTTCTTTTGTACACCCTATTTTCCAATCAAGGTTCCTTGTAAATGTCTTTGAAATTGCATAAAAAAAAAAAGAATAGTCCAGATCTTGTAATTTTTCCAGGGGAGGAAACAAAAATAAATTTGACAAATTTCCTCCAGTGGAATAGGGAGCACAATTGTAAAAGTGATTTATATGGGTAGAGATTTGTTTTACCTACATAAATCAACTGTCTGAAATTTTTCTGCACTCAATGCAACTAAAAGTCTGAAAATTATTCTGCAACATGTATATTTTTAGCTGCACTGAAAGGTGTTCCTGGAGTGGGGAGTATTTAGATTGGGAGTGGAACCGTACATGCATAATTACATTTTCAAATCTAACTGTATATTTTTCAAGAAAATTATATCCTAAAAAAAAGCACATACAAGTGTCCCTGTACATATCTAAAAGTTCCTATAATGGTTTTCAAAAAGGACTCTTATACTTCG
Organism: Rhinatrema bivittatum; assembly: GCF_901001135.1. Classification (NCBI taxonomy): domain Eukaryota; kingdom Metazoa; phylum Chordata; class Amphibia; order Gymnophiona; family Rhinatrematidae; genus Rhinatrema; species Rhinatrema bivittatum. The sequence continues at coordinate 218,884,474 of NC_042615.1, read as the reverse complement.
CTGTGAAACCACTAAAACAAGCTGCTATAATTTCCCAACCATTCCCCCATCGTTACTAATGTACTCAGTATGATTGTTCACATAAACTCTTGTTATACCCTCTCCCACAGTTATTAATGGAAACCGTTTGACTGCTCATATAAACCGCTGTTATACTTGTATTCCGGAGTGAAGGCCTGCACCGTCTCCCACAGTTATTAATGTAAACCGTTTTGACTATTCATGTAAACCGTTGTTATACCTGAAAACCGGAATAAAGGCCATCGCCAAACTTCGGTATATAAAAACACACAAATAAATAAAATAAATAAATACTTTCTCTTTACTGGTGCAAAGACCACAGATGAAATGTATGAGTAGAATTTGTACCTATGTGGACGGTTTGACAATACCCATCTAAATTGGAGATGCTCAGAAACAAGGAAGATAACAGAGATGTTCTGCTGTCCTAGGCAGGAGGTGAATAAAAACTGCAAAAGTATAGGGTTGCATAGCAATTTTTTCACAGTGAGGGTGGTGGATGCCTGGCATGCCCTCCCGGTAGATAAGGCAGGGGATGATCACAGAGGGTTCCTATTGACAGGAGGATGATAATGATGAACTAAGGTAACCTGCACTCAGCACCAATTCAGCCCAAAATAGCAGTGAAAGGGCTGTATTGGGCTTCCAAGAAGGCACAGGGGTAACCTGCACAGAGCAGAAGTTACTAAGAGATGTGCATGTCAAAAAATGTCATTATGTTTTATTGGGGGGAGATTTTCATCTGAATTCTTTCTTTTTTTAATTTTGTTTCAGTAAATAGCGCACACTGTTCGAATAGCATGCACTATGTACAAATTGTGTACACTATTCAGAAATAGTGCGCATTACAAACAAAAGAAAAAATGAAATTTTGTGATTTTTAATTTTCATTAAAAAAAACTTGAATTGATATAGACTATGCCATTGATATTGTCTATGTCTTTTCAAAGAAAGCATATCCCTATCAATAAAACCTCTAAACAGAAGGCATTGGGGTAACCTGCAGAGAGCGGCAGATATAATCCTAAACACCTTGCTGCACAGTTTGGGCTTTGTCATCATTTAATATGTCATAATGTTTGTACCTGTTCAGGAGCAGGGAAGAGAGCATTTGTTGTGATTCGACTTATTGCACCCCTCGAACATCTTTTCTACATGCTGAGCTGAATAAATAGATATGCATCTGCCCCAAATTTCTCCTGAATAAACCCTTTTAAGTCAACTGCTAGTCAGGAAAGCCCAAATGTCTGGAGGTAATGAGAGGCACAAAGCAGGAGATGTGAATTGATCCCAACATTTAGGAGTTTAGAATAAAAGTATGAAGTGGAACTGTGAAAGAAAGAGAAAACAAAAGCTGGATCTCAAGTTGCTAACTTGTAAAGTCTGTGTGTTTAACCAGACAGAGCTTGTTTGTACAGCTAGATTGACTAATTAATAGTAGTTGAAAGAGATATGAAAAATAACTAAGAGGCAAATGGATTTTTGAAAACAGGCTTCACAATTTGTCTTGCTGAAGTGTCTCCAAGGGTTGAGTCCCATTTGCTGAAAATAATCATTAGCCAGGCAACCTTACGTGACCATTGAACAACAGATGCAGATTGATTGCAGATTTCATTTTCTGTAGACAGAGGATCATTTTATAACAGCTCACATAGTGCTAAAGTCCGAAGTGTACATTGAGCAGCGTATTTCAAGTATTTTCAAGATGAACTTACACATGCAAATTCGCTTGGAAAATCCTTGGTAATTGGCCGAGTGCGCACTAAAATCAACTTGCACAAAGCTACACCTGCTCCAAGCAGGGTGTAATTTGTGTGGGGTAAAGTGTGTGCATATTTTCGAAAATAAAAAAGTATGTGCGTATGTTGCAACTCTGCCCTCAGAATGCCTCATCTCAGCGAATGTAAAAACACTCAGATACCAGTGTTACACAAGAACTTAAATTTGGTTTCATCTAATGTTTACTTTGTTTATTTAGTTAAAAAAGCAAAATAAAAATGAGGTTTACCATGCCCCCCACCCATTCTTCCCACTCGAAAAACTGCGGGGACAGGATTCTCACCGGCCTCCACTTGCCCAGTCTGGGGGGGATCCGACACCAAGACTCCAGCATCAGACTTGGGGCCTGGGCTTGGGCTCTGGCCTAGGCCAAGGACAAGGCCTCAGGCCTGGGCCTGGACCGAGATATTGGATTCCCAATGGAGCTCGTAAATTTGTCAAATTTTTGGGATCTCGGCCAAGGTCCCGGAGTTGCACTTGGGCCTAGGCCATGGCTCCTGCATCAGGATGTGGCCTATGCCTAAGCTAGGCCCGGCCTCAGGCCTAACTCCAGGCTCTTGCCCCAGCATCTTGCTCGGGTGTAGACCAAGGCACCAGCTTTGGACCTCGGCCTATTCCCTAGGTGAGGCCCTGCCTTCAGGCCTGGGCCTAAGCCTGATGGATCAATTTTTGTTTTCAAAACAAAAAGTGAAAACCAACAAAATTTAAGAATTAAATGAAATGTAATAGGAAATGTCATCTCATTTCCTATTTTGTTTTTTCCAAATGTCCATCCCTTTAAAACAGTGCTTTATTTATTGATATGGCTAGTTATACTGTAAATTTGTCCACCCAATATGCGAATAAATTTACATGTATATGTCCTGTATGCACAGACATTTACCTTGACTGAGCAAAGGAATTTTTGGGGTCAGAGATGGGAAGAGATTTGCACTTATTCACATATTTTTGCATTTTCAAAAGTATACATACATTTTCTCAAAAACTTTCTGTTCACAAAATAGCATCAGGATTGGTGCAAGGGTATTAGGAAATCTAAGAAAATCTACAGCCATGTCTCTTCCCCACCTTACCTTCTCTCTGCATTTCCATCACAGTACTCAGACTCACTCATTTGACAGCAGTGGCTCTTGCACAACGTTCCTCTCACTCCCCTCCCTTCCCTTACTCTCTGCCCAGCTTCCCCTCCCCTTGTCCCACGATCTAGTGCCCAGCATCTCCTCTTTCTCCACCTCTCTCTCTCTCTCTCACCCCTCTACCTGCATCGGTGTTTACTGAAGAGGATGTTGGGGAGGTACCCGTACTGGAGAAGGTTTTCATGGGTAATGATTCAGATGGACTGAATCAAACCACGGTGAACCTAGAAGATGTGGTAGGCCTGATTGACAAACTGAAGAGTAGTAAATCACCTGGACCGGATGGTATACACCCCAGAGTTCTGAAGGAACTAAAAAATGAAATTTCAGACCTATTAGTAAAAATTTGTAACTTATCATTAAAATCATCCATTGTACCGGAAGACTGGAGGATAGCAAATGTAACCCCAATATTTAAAAAGGGCTCCAGGGGTGATCTGGGAAACTACAGACCGGTTAGCCTGACTTCAGTGCCAGGAAAAATAGTGGAAAGTGTTCTAAACATCAAAATCACAGAACATATAGAAAGACATGGTTTAATGGAACAAAGTCAGCATGGCTTTACCCAGGGCAAGTCTTGCCTCACAAATCTGCTTCACTTTTTTGAAGGCGTTAACAAACATGTGGATAAAGGTGAACCGGTAGATATAGTATACTTGGATTTTCAGAAAGCGTTTGACAAATTTCCTCATGAGAGGCTTCTAGGAAAAGTAAAAAGTCATGGGATAGGTGGCGATGTCCTTTCGTGGATTGCAAACTGGCTAAAAGACAGGAAACAGAGAGTAAGGTTAAATGGGCAATTTTCTCAGTGGAAGGGAGTGGACAGTGGAGTGCCTCAGGGATCTGTATTGGGACCCTTACTTTTCAATACATTTATAAATGATCTGGAAAGAAATACGATGAGTGAGATAATCAAATTTGCAGATGACACAAAATTGTTCAGAGTAGTTAAATCACAAGCAGATTGTGATAAATTGCAGGAAGACCTTGTGAGACTGGAAAATTGGGCATCCAAATGGCAGATGAAATTTAATGTGGATAAGTGCAAGGTGATGCATATAGGGAAAAATAACCCATGCTATAATTACACAATGTTGGGTTCCATATTAGGTGCTACAACCCAAGAAAAAGATCTAGGTGTCATAGTGGATAACACATTGAAATCGTCGGTACAGTGTGCTGCAGCAGTCAAAAAAGCAAACAGAATGTTGGGAATTATTAGAAAGCGAATGGTGAATAAAACGGAAAATGTCATAATGCCTCTGTATTGCTCCATGGTGAGACCACACCTTGAATACTGTGTACAATTCTGGTCGCCGCATCTGAAAAAAGATATAATTGCGATGGAGAAGGTACAGAGAAGGGCTACCAAAATGATAAGGGGAATGGAACAACTCCCCTATGAGGAAAGACTAAAGAGGTTAGGACTTTTCAGATTGGAGAAGAGACGACTGAGGGGGGATATGATAGAGGTGTTTAAAATCATGAGAGGTCTAGAACGGGTAGATGTGAATCGGTTATTTACCCTTTCGGATAGTAGAAAGACTAGGGGGGCACTCCATGAAGTTAGCATGGGGCACATTTAAAACTAATCGGAGAAAGTTCTTTTTTACTCAACGCACAATTAAACTCTGGAATTTGTTGCCAGAGGATGTGGTTAGTGCAGTTAGTATAGCTGTGTTTAAAAAAGGATTGGACATGTTCTTGGAGGAGAAGTCCATTACCTGCTATTAAGTTCACTTAGAGAATAGCCACTGCCATTAGCAATGGTTACATGGAATAGACTTAGTTTTTGGGGTACTTGCCAGGTTCTTATGGCCTGGATTGGCCACTGTTGGAAACAGGATGCTGGGCTTGATGGACCCTTGGTCTGACCCAGTATGGCATTTTCTTATGTTTTCTTATGCATCTCTTCTCTCTTCTTCTCCCCTGCCACAGTATCCTTCTCTCTCTCCCCTTTGCTTCCTGCCCAGCAGACGAGATCTCCCAATATCTTTTCCCATTTTCCAAAGTGACCTGCATCCTCTCTCTCTACCCCATTCTGAACTGCCTAGCTCCAAATGTGTTCATCTCTTTCTTCAGCCCTCTACATGTTTAGCGCTCTCTCTACCCTGCCACTTATTCCACACCTTCTCTTTCTCTCTCTACATCCCACCAACCACTAGATTCATCAAAAAAAGTAAATCATGCATTGATAACAAATAGGGTGTGTTTATGGAAATCTTTAAGTTACCACTTTGCACAGGTATTATTGCATGGTGCAATAAACTTAGCATGCCCTGCAATAATTCCTATTTTTCGCATGAGAGAGAGAGAGCGAAGAAAGAGACTATTTGTAAGGCCTACATAGTATTCAACTATTTATATGCCTATAGGAGGGCCAACTAATAGCTCGAGGTGAGGTGTTGGTGGTAGTATAGGATTTAGAAGCCAGTTTCGCATGTAGCGTGAGACATAAGACCAGCACAGTACACCTTGGTGAAGATTTGACGTCATTTGGAGTGAGGACAGTCTGAAAAAGATACAATTTTGTACTATGTTCTCTCACCCTAGCTTGATGGTAAGTCTCTCTCCCTCTCTCTCTCTTCCTCTCTCTCTCCCCAGAAATGGCCAAAATGCAATTCCAAAAATTTATCGTAAATTGTATGATGGCCATTTTGGGCATATCACACAGCCTAATGCCAGGAAAAAAAGGTGTAGTTATTTCTGGTGTAAAAACTGAGTGATAGCACCCCTAATTTAACTAAATCCTGCCCAAACTCCTCCCTGATCACACCCCTCAATAATTAGCATTCATACCATGCGTTACCATACTTTTTGCACGCATTATGGCGTTAATGCGTGATCATATGCATTAACGCCATAATGCATTTTGATGAATAATGGGGAAAATTATCACAGTCTCTCCCCACTCCTACCTTCCTAGTCATGACTACTTTAGGCATATGCTTTGTTTTCTCCTTAACATTTTCTGCCCTTATTTCACATCTATTTATTTACTGATTTGTAATCCGCTTATACCAGGGCCCTAAGTGGAGTATAAAAAGAACACACATAAACTCATATTGCAGACATCATACTTTTTCATCTGATGACTTAGATCAGTGATGGCGAACTCCAGTCCTCGATTGCCACAATCAGGCCAGGTTTTCAGGATATCCGCAATGAATATGCATGAAAAAGATCTGCATGCACTGCCTCCATTGTATGCAAATCAGTCTCATGCATATTTATTGTGAATATCCTAAACACTTGGCCTGTTTGTGGCACTCGAAGACTGGAATTCACAATTCCTGAATTAGATCCTTCTTGGAAAACAGGGATCTCAAAACACATACTTTCACTCTTCCTTAGCTGATTGGATTATTGTAATGCTGTGTTTCATGGCCTCTCACAAATTTAAATTAGAGGGCTTCAGATTATCTAAAACACCAGTGCCAAATTAATTTTTGTTAAAAAGAGTTATGACCATATCACCTAACATCTTATCAAGTGCTTCACTGGTTACCTGTAGCTACTCACAATGCATTGTCTTTAAAATCGGTTGTCTAACTTTCAAGGTGTTTCGATGGGGAACTCCACCGTATCGTTCCAATTTTATCATACTGTACCATTCAATCCCCATACCTCACTCTGCTCAACATGAACTTCTGTCTGTACCATCATCCGGAGAGGATAGATTAGAGATGACTAGGGAAAGCAGTTTTTCTTATTTGGTGCCCAGCATTTGGAATTCTTTGCCACTTGTTTTCAATTAGAAAAAGATTTGAGAGCCATGTTCTATTACTACTTGTTTCTATTGGGTGCCAATAGCTGAGAGAATATAGTTTAAGGTTAAATAAAAATATATAATAAATAAAATCATTTACCTGCCTGGAGGGGGGCTGTGCTGTTGCCTGAGCTGTGTCCTGGATCTGCCAGAGATGCTGAGGGGCTGCAGCAAGGCCATTGTGGTGTTGGGGCCCTGAGGCACACAAAGAATTGGCCAGGTTTTTTTAAATTTTGGGAGCCTGGGAGGACTGGAGGCTCTGGGGGGCCTGGGGAGCATGGCCGCAAGGTTTTCATTTATTTTGTTTTTAGGCCCAGCAGGAGAGGCAGCCTCCTCATGCCAGTGGCTTTGAGCTGTAATTAAAAAAATGAAAGTGTTGGTCTGCCTTGAAGGTGAGATGTGATGTGGGAGCCTGGGGAGCTCCTTGCAGAAAGGAAGCATGGCCAGAATGAGGTGGGAGCTGGAGCGAGCGGCTGGTGAGGCCGCCTCTGCCGCTCCGACTCCCCCCCCCCCTCCCCCCGAAGTGAGTAGGGTCATGGTGGTGATCTGAAAACAGCTGATGCTGTATCAGATGTATGTCAATGCATGTTTGAGGGCAGAATAAGGCAACAGCAGCAGTGGGAATGCTGCCGTTGCATATTGGAATAGCTCATGATGCCTTAAGCCAGCCCCTGGTGTGATAAAGGTGAAGGCTGAAGTCCTTGCTGACGTTACGAATGAGGTCAGAGGGAATGGGTGGCCACAGCAGTGCCTGTAGGCACTTTTTAATTTAAAAATAAAATAAAATAAGCATTCTAAATATTTAAAAACCATGCGCTTTTGATGGCAAGCCTGTGGAGGGGCTGCCACATACGTTTGGTAGTCTGGGATTCACTGTTGCAACTCAACAAAATAACTTTTCCCAATTAATAAAACTTTAATTTTTGACAGTGGTAGTCAGGTGGAGAGAGACAGATAACCTGACTAAACCCAGAGTTTGACCCTACAAATGATATTAAAAGGAGATATTTGATCCATTGTGCATAGAGGTCCCTGGGGATTAGGTTAAAATCCCTCAGAAAATGTGGTTTGATGGTGGTTGTCACTAGAGGGGGAAACATTAATGCACATTAGACCCTTAGTTTTTGTAAACTCTTTTAATTTTTATGCTATAAGTAAAAATTTGTTTAGAGGTGGTTGTGTTGATTTTTACAAGTGTGAATGACTGTGTGATTCTTGAGGAAGCTGTAGATGAGGTGAGAGTAATTTTGAACATTTAGCTATTTTACTTAAGGTTTCTTTTATGGTAATTTATTCTTATTTATTTCAGTGGATCTTTCCCTTTACAATTCCAATTAATGGAACTGAGATGATTAAATGAGATCCGTGAATACTGAAACTGGTACCAGCTAAATATTCTGAAGCCATCACCGTGGAGATACCATGGTGTCTTCCAGGGATGCTTACCTGAGTTCAGATGCTAATAGGCATTTGGAATGTTATTTGAATGGGTTAGAGCACAGTAATGATTTTAAAATTATCCTTAAGACAATTTTGAAGTTTCCTAAATTTTCGTTTCGTCATACTTACTTGCCCAAGAATGTTTTTATTGGAAAGCTGTGGTATTAAATAATACATTTGCTCAAGACAAGTACTATTTTGTATGACATAGTCAGAATGATGACATCACTAAAGAAAAAAACTATATAAGTTGACAGTTTTAGAATGCTGGGAGAGCAGGAGCTGTGCTGAGGGAGAAAAGAAGCTGCATTGCCTGAGCTCCCAGTTTAAGGCCCAATTACTTTATTTAGTCAGGAACACTTGAGAATGAGAGTATGTGTGTGTGTGTGTGTGTGTCTGTGTGTGTGGTAAATTAGTATTTAACTGAGAAAAAACTATTTAAGGTAAGAAATTTAAATGCAAGTTAAAAATTGAAATACAGCTGAATTGCAGAATTCTCAACTTAACTAAATAACTGAAAGTGAAAGGCTGAAAGAGAAAATCATATTTACGAAATGAATTACACACTGAAGCTAGGGAATTGAAGCATATTGAATCCCTATAAACAATAACCTTTTTAAGCAAACTGATGTTCCAGTCTTGTAGATAAAGAACAAGGGAATTAAACATAAACCTGGCCATAAGTATTAATATGTAACATTTATGCTGTTGCATAGAACCCAAGCAAACCAAAGAATACCTAAAATAGTCATAGCCTGATGCCACAGTAAATGTGAAAAATAGAAGAGAAGTCTGCTGAAGTGAAGGTATCTTTGTGGCTTGGATATTAAAAAGCCAAGGGTTTGTGGAAAATACCATTCAGCTTAATTAATAAATAATCTTCTAAGTCATTATCAGAGAAATATAAGAGAAATGGAATTTGAGAGGGTGTGTTATAAGTGCTTGAATGAATACCCAAGTTTTGCTCTCACCCTTCCAAACAATTGAAGACATTCAAAGTCCAAGTACCTAGAAATATTAGTTCCCTGAAGTTAATTAATTAGTTAAGGAAACTTAGTTATCTTTTGTTTTACTTAGCTAGCAATATCAGTACAGTAAAAGGTAGATTTAAAAAAAAGTGTGGGCGTCCATGTGCACATATGAACGCACAGATTTTATAACATGCTGAGGGGCCACCATCATGTGGCATTTGTGGCTCAAATAACATGCAATATTTTTCCCCATGGTATTTTACCACTGGGATACCACTAAGCTTCAGTACCAAGTATCACAGCTTAGTAAACCCTATGATATTTTTCTCCTCCAGGAGAAATACATCAGCTTAGTAAACCGTAGGGATATGCATTTGTTCAGGACGAATTAGGCAATTTCAATGAAATTGCCAAATTCTTCCTGGTTTGGGGATGCCGAAAACTGAACAAATTTTTCCTGAAATTTCGGGACAAATTAGTTTTCGGGTTAGCATGCACTAACCCGAAATTCGGGTCCTCCCGAATTTCAAAAGCCCAAACCGCGGGAAATATCATATTTCCCACGGTGGGCTGAAAATGAAGCCCAAACCAAAAGGTTCGGTCTTTGCACATTGTTGCGCTTCCCAGCTGCATTCGCTCCGCGGCCAGTCCTGCTCACCTTGCTCGACCGTCTACCAGCTCTGCCCTGAGTCCCTGTGCTGCTCGGCCGCGGCATTCATGGGCATCCCCGGCTCCCTCGCAGCCTTCTTCCTCACTGTTCTCCTCATGCCAGGGCTCGGCGTCCTCTTTGGCATCAGTCCCGCCCCCTAGCAAGCATGTACGGAGCTCTCCTCCACTTAAAGGGCCTTTATTCTCGCTATTCATTCAGACTCTCTGTTCTGGCCTCCTGTGACCATTGGACACTCTGATGTTGACCTCGACCAAACACCTTTGTTCATGGTGGGCACTCCTCTACACTTCCTCTCCAGGAAATCCTGCGAGGCCCACCTAAGACCAGGCAGCCCGGGTAACCAAGGGTTCAACCTGAGGGAACCCCGGGTTGCTATTGGTGAAGCTCCAGCTAGCCTCCTGTGCTGCACCTCCTGGTGGCAGGTGCTCTCTGGGTCCAACTGGAGGGCTGTACCAATCCTGCACTGGGCCAAGGGTCCACCTCCAGTGCAACAGATTGCCAAGCCCATGGACTCGGCAGAGTCTCTCACCTTGCATGCCATTACTGGCCTGGATGCCCACATCTGAGAACAACAGCGAACCATCAAAGCTTTGACTTCTTCTGTAGAAAGCCTACAGTCTCAGCTTCAAGACGTAGCGTAGTCATGGCCAACTCCGGGGATTGGGCTCAAACCCCGCCTCCATGGGCATCTCTGACCCTTCCAGCTCTACCTCATTTCAACGGAGATCCACGCCTCTGCCAAGGCTTCATTAATCAGTGCTTTATGCAATTCTCACTGCAGCCTGCATTGTTCCCAAATGAGGCTACCAAGATTACCTTCATACTCTCACTACTTGAAGAGAAGGCCCTAGCATGGGCTTCTCCACTCTGGGAGTGTTCAGATGAAGTTCTTTGTCATCTCTCCTACTTCATGACCCTCTTCAGATGGACCTTTGAAGACCCTGGTCGACAGACAGTCATGGGGCATCTGCTCCTTCACCTACATCAAGGTTCTCATTCTCTCACCGAGTTCATGGTAGAATTTCAGACACTAGCCACAGAGCTGGGGTGACAAGAGGACTGCCTTAGGACAATCTATCTAGATGGTTAGTCTCCTGCCCTCAAGGACGAGCTGGCTGCTCGTGAGATTCCCACATCTCTGGATGACCTGATCTCCCTGGTTGGCAAGATCGACCATCGCCTACGTCAACGACACCAGGAGGTAAAGGTCTCCCGGTCTGCAGCCTCAAGTCCAGTCCATGCTCCCAGACCTCAGCTGAAGGCCTTATCGTCACCTCCTCCTTCATCTGAGGAGCCCATGCAGATTAAACGCGGACACTTGTCTCTCGAGGAAAGTCTCCGCTGCAAGAAAGAAGGCCTCTGTCTGTACTGTGGTGGTTCCGGACACCTTCAACAATCATGCCCTGTACATCCGGGAAACTGCAGAGCCTGAGCCCGGCAGGGGTCCCGAGCTTGGGCGCCACTGTTACAGGCCCCTAATTGCTGCTTCTGGTGTCCCTTTCATGGGGTCACGCTCCTTTGCTACAACCGCGCTTGTGAATACTGGCGCAAGTGGTAACTTCATCTTGAACAACCTTGTAGCCTTACTGAAGATTCCTCTTCAGCCACTGGAGGTGCCTCTTCGCACCACGTCCATCCAAGGAGAACATCTTCCTGGAAGCATCACACATCACACCGTGGCCTTCCACCTCTCCATAGGAATCATTCACAAAGAGGAAATCTCTCTGTATGTTTTGCACCGCTCAACGTACCCAATGATCCTAGGACTTCCTTGGCTCCAGGTCCATGGACCTCAATTTGACTGGCAATCCCTGCAGCTGGTCCAGTGGGGACCCCAGTGCCAGAACCATTGTCTGCATCAGGTGGCTCAAGCAGTCAGCGCCCTGAAGTCTTCAACCCTCACTGGGTTACCAGAACCATACTCAGAATTCCAAGATGTGTTTTCGAAACAAAAGGCAGATATCCTGCCCCCACTTCATACATTCAATTGCCCTATTGAGCTCCTGCCAGGCGCCATGCCTCCCAAGGGCAGGACCTATCCACTCTCGTTACTAGAGACTCAAGCAATGTCTGAGTACATTAAAGAGAACCTGGACAAAGGTTTTATAAAACCCTCTGACTCTCCGGCAGTCGTGAGGCTGAATTTTAGGCAAAGAGAGCTCCAATACCTGGCAACAAGTGGAGGACCTCGATCAGAGACAATATCTACTGGTAAACCTTGCAGTCTTAAAATGTGATGAAAAAACAATCGTGCCACCTCAGGTGTAGATGATAGGCCTGGAAGAGGCACAAAATGAGGCATTTTCGAAAAACGGTCTATGGTAACCCATATAACAGTATTACCCTTAGAAGGAGGCAGATCCATGATGAAGTCTGTTGAGAAGTGGGTCCACAGTTCTTCGGGTGCTGGAAGCGGCTGTAAGAGCCCTGATGGAGCCCCCATGGTTGCCCGACTGGGGGTTTTGTTATGCGCAAACATTACAGGATTCGACATTCACCTTTGCGTCGGAGACCAAAGTAGGCCACCAGAAAACCGCTGGAGCAGTGCCACAGTTCGCACTTGTCCTGGGTGACCGGCAATCTTGGAATCGTGTGCCCAATGGAGACCCCTTTCTCGGAGTCGTCGGGGCACAACAGTTTTTCCCGTAGGAACTGGATAGGTGGCAGACAAGGGTTAGACCGGCCTTCATAGTTGGTGATTCGTTTATTAAAAATGTAGATAGCAGGGTGGCTGGTGGACATGAGGACAGCCTGGTAACTTTCCTGCCTGGTGCGAAGGTGGCAGACCTCATGCATCATCTAGATAGGATTATAGACAGTGCTGGGGAGGAGCCGCCTGTCATGGTACATGTGGGCACCAACTACATAGGAAAATGTGGGAGGGAGGTTCTGGAAGCCAAATTTAGGATTTTAGGTAGGAAGCTGAAATCCAGAACCTCCTGGGTGGCATTCTCTGAAATGCTTCCTGTTCCACATGCAGGTCCCCAGAGGCAGGCAGAGCTCCAGTTTCAATTTGTGGATGAGATGATGGTGCAGGGAAGAGGGATTCAGCTTTGTAAGGAACTGGGGAAACTTTTGGGGAAAGGAGAGACTTTTCCAAAAGGATGGGCTCCACCTCAAACAGAGTGGAACCAAGCTGCTGGCACTAACTTTCAAAAAGGAGATAGAGCAGCTTTTAAACTAAACAAAGGGAAAAGCCGACAGTCACTCAGCAGTGCATGGTTTGGAGAAATGTATCCTTGAAGATTACTAATGAAACAGGAGAGATAGGGCATCCCAACAGAGAGGTTCCATTAAAAGCAAACATTAGGGATGTGCAGAGCAAAAGTTTATGTCCATATGTCCATATGTCCAAAGGGGGTCCCATTTGCGGTCAATATGGACATAAAAAAAATTAAATGAGTTGGGTATATGTCCATATGTGCAAAAAAAAAAATTTAAACCCCCTCACCCTCCTTGGGGGGGTCAGGAGGTCCCCCCAAGCTGGCCAAAAGTTCTTTTTGGGCCGAACGAGCCTTCCGGCGCGAACTCGCCGGGAATCACGTGGCGCCGCGTCACTCGACGTGGCGCGACGTCACATGCTTCTCGCCAAGGATTGCAGAAATGGCGTCCTCACTCCTCGCTCGATCACCAGGGAGTTGTGGTAAGTCTGGGGGGGGGATTAAGGAGGGTGAGGGGGTTTCAATTTTTATTTTGGCTCAACAATCGCGATTTCCAACATATCCAACATAGCTATGTTGGATATGTGGGAAATCCGATCGTATATGTCGAATCCTTTTTTTAAGTTAAAAAAAAATATGAGTAGTGTTTTACATATGCGGTCAATACGAATGCACATCCCTAGCAAACATAGTCCATGTGCCTATATGTAAAAAATCACCTAAGCCAATGATTTCCGAATTATCCCTAACAACTGAAAAGCAGGTTGTTAATACAAACAAAAACCACACTTTGAAATGTCTGTATGCCAATGCCAGAAGTCTAAGAAGTAAGATGGGAGAGTTAGAGTGTATAGCAGCAAATGATGAGATTGACATAATTGGCATCAAAGATACTTGTTGGAAGGAGGATAACCAATGGGACAACGCTATATCAGGGTACAAATTATATTGCAATGATAGGGAGGATCAAATTGGTGGGGGTGTGGCACTTTATGTCCAGGAGGGTATAGAGTCCAACAGGATAAAGATCATACAAGAGACTAAATGCTCAGTAGAATCTATATGGGTAGAAATCCCATGTGTGTTGGGTAAGAGTATAGGAGTATACTACCGTCCATCTGGACAAAATGGTCAGACAGATGATGACATGCTAAGAGAAATCAGGGAAGCTAACCAATTTTGCAGTGCAATAATAATTGGAGAATTCAGTTACCCCAATATTGACTGGGTAAATGTAACATCAGGACTTGCTAGAGACATAAAGTTCCTGGATGTAATAAATGACTGCACCATGGAGCAATTGGTTCAGGAACCAACAAGAGAGGGAGCTATTTTAGATTTAATTCTTAGTGGAATGCAGGATTTGGTGAGAGAGGTAATGGTGGTGGGGCCACTTGACAACAGTGATCATAACAGGATCAAATTTAAACTGATACCTGGAAGGGGGACAATAAATAAATCTGCAGCTCTAACACTAAACTAATACTTTAAAATTGTCCACTCAGTGTGCTGCAGCAGTCAAAAAAGCAAACAGAATGTTAGGAATTATTAGGAAGGGAATGGTTAATAAAACGGAAAATGTCATAATGCCTCTATATCGCTCCATGGTGAGACTACACCTTGAATACTCTGTGTACAATTCTGGTCGGCGCATCTCAAAAAAGATATAGTTGCGATAGAGAAGGTACAGAGAAGGGTGACCAAAATGATAAAAGGGATGGTACAGCTCCCCTATGAGGAAAGGCTGAAGAGGTTAGGGCTATTCAGCTTGGAGAAGAGACAGCTGAGGGGGGATATGATAGAGGTCTTTAAGATCATGAGAGGTGTTGAACGAGTAGATATGAATTGGTTATTTACACTTTCGAATAATAGAAGGACTAGGGGGCATTCCATGAAGTTAGCAAGTAACACATTTAAGACTAATCGGAGAAAATACTTTTTCACTCAACGCACAATAAAGCTCTGGAATTTGTTGCCAGAGGATGTGGTTAGTGTAACTGGGTTCAAAAAAGGTTTGGATAAGTTCTTGGAGGAGAAGTCTATTAACGGCTATTAATCAAGTTTACCTAGGGAATAGCCACTGCTATTAATTGCATCAGTAGCATTGGATCTTCTTAGCGTTTGGTTAATTGCCAGGTTCTTGTGGCCTAATTTGGCCTCTGTTGGAAACAGGATGCTGGGCTTGATGGACCCTTGGTCTGACCCAGCATGACAATTTCTTATGTTCTTATGTTCTTATGTTCTTACAAGCTGGGTTGATGATATGAGCTGGCTCTTTGGGGATATCTTCGGGTTCAAATGACTGGGATAAAACATCCGCTCGGAGGTTCTTATCAGCAGGGCGGTAGCAAAGCTCAAAATCAAACCTGGAAAAAAACAAAGCCCACCAGGCCTGGTGGGCATAAAGATGCTGTGCTTGACTTAGATGTTCCAAATTTTTATGGTCCGTGAACACCGTGAATTTGTGCTGTGCGTCCTCGAGCCAAGGGCACCATTCTTCTAGGGCCAATTTTATGGCGAGTAGTTCACGGTCCCCAATGCTGTAATGTCGTTCTGCCGATGAAAATTTTCGAGAATAAAATGAACATGGAACTACAGTACCAGAAGCAATTTGCTGGCTTAGGACAGCCCCAGCCCCTATGGCGGAGGCGTCCACCTCAACTTGGAACGGGAGAGTCGGATCAGGGTGACGTAAACAGGATCCCCTTTCAAAAGCTTCTTTCAGCTGATGGAAGTCTGCTGTGGCTTTAGGTGGCCAATTCCGTGTGTTCTGGCCCTTCTTGGTCAGAGCCATCAGGGGGGCGGCCAGGATGGAATAATGAGGGATAAAATGTTGGTAATAGTTAAGGAACCCAAAAAACGTTGGAGCGCTTTGAGTCCCACAGGCTGTGGCCAACCCTGGATCACCCTCAATTTATCCAGGTCCATAGAGAAACCTTGTGGGGAAATTATATAGTCAAGGAACGGCAAACTGGATTTCTCAAATAAACTCTTGTACAGTTTCATGAACAAGTGATTTTCATGAAGACTTTGCAGTACCATACATACTTCAGTCCGGTGGGTGTCAAGATCTTTCAAAAAAATGAGGATATCATCCAAATAAACCATGACTTTGGTGTATAGTAGATCTCTAAAAATTGTGTTCATCATTTGCTGGAATACAGCAGGTGCGTTGGAAAAGCCAAAAGGCATCACTAAGTATTCATAGTGACCATCTCTGGTATTAAAGGCGGTCTTCCAAATGTCATCGGGATGGATTCTCACTAAATTATATGCCCCGTATAAGTCCAGCTTTGTAAAGATGATAGAACCCTGAAGACGATTGAACAGTTCTGTAATCAATGGTAAGGGATATTTATCCTTGCGGGTCACAAAAAAGAATCCCGCTTCAGCGGGTGATGTAGAGGGACAGATAAACACTTTTTCCAGATTCTCTCGAATATATTCGGTCATAGCTTTTGTCTCAGGTAGCAACAAAGGGTAGGTGCATCCATGAGGGGGCATGGTTCCAAGAAGATCGATTGGACAATTGAACCTCCGAAGAGGTGGGAGAAGGTCGGCCTTCTGTTTGGAAAATACATCCTCATAGGCATCGTATGGAGCAGGTATGCCAGAAGAGGTGGTAACTAAAGGAATCGTTGCTGACGGAGTCACATTTTGAAGACAGGACTGGTGACAACCCAGACCCCACTCTACCAACTGTAGTGAAGTCCAATTGAACTGGGGAGAGTGCTTCTGTAGCCAAGGACGTCCAAGCACTATGGGATGAACAGATTTAACCAATACTAATAGTTCAAGTTCCTCAAGTTGTAAGTCCCCTGTGTGTAACTGGGCAGGTTCCGTGGTCAAGGAAATGCGGCCGGGAAGCGGCTCTCCCTATATAGAGGCAATACACAAGGAGGGAACTAGCAAGTGAGTTTTTATACCCAAAGGTTGCACAAGATCTTTGAGAATAAAATTACCTCCTGCTCCGGAATCCACCAGAGCGAGGACTGGGAAGGACCGGGAGTCCCAAATTAGTGTAACAGGAACTGAGAGTTGAGGGGCCAGAGAAGTTGCACCCAAGTTCAGGACCCCTACTGAACTTGGGCCCTGGAGATTCCTGGATGGATGGAACAATTCTGTAGATGGTAGCCTGGTGCTCCGCAATACAGACACAAGTCGGTTTGTTTTCGCAGGAGGCGCTCTTCCGGTGTCAGTCGCCCATGACCCAACTGCATGGGTTCCTCTGCCTTGACCATTCTGGGCTGAGGTGGGGTTGGCACAACCCGCAGGCATCGAACAATGTCCATTTTAGGGGCAGGGGCTGTATCGCCTCCCCTACAGCCTGGCAATTCCCAGAGGAAATATTATGGATACTGATAAATTACTGACAGTCCCAATATGTTCTACCTTCTTTACCCAAACTGAGCCAATTCCGAGCAGCTTATTTTGTCACTTATATAGCTCCCTTGATTCTTACACAGCTTATTCACTAATGCAAAAAGTTCACATGGTCGATTTAAAGAAGACTTCAGCTTTGCTGTAAATAATTTTTCTTTTGCTCCCTAATCTCTACTCTGCCCTGCAGCTTTCATAATTTCACTAGTATCCCATGAACAATTTTTCTGCCACTTATGCTAAGCTACATTTAATTTCCTCTTAAACTTTACTAAAGTTGATGAAAACCAAGGCACACAATGTCTTATTACCTTACATTCAACCATTTTCAAAGGCGCTACCTCATCAATTGTTTCCCACAGTATTTTCACAAAGAATCTGCCATTTCACTCAAAGAATTTCAAGCCATGCCTCTTCTGGCATTAAATCAATAGGGTCAAGGAATATTGTTGATATAAATGACTATATATGGATTTCCCACCAAATAAATCTTTGATAATTCTTCCACTGTGCAGTTCAAGTAACACATCATCTGACTGTGGGTGTATCTGTCAAAATTCCTTAATTTATAACTTGATGATAACTGACAGCAGAGCAAATGTAAATTTTTATCTTGTATAGCATGATGCAGTATTTTACTCTTTATAGCTACCATCAACTGTGAAAAAATCCTTCTCTGAGATAGGCTGCAGGATTAGACCGGATTTTCAGAGCTGTTCTCATCCTCAAACTTTTCATATATGGCTTTGCAGGCTTACATTGGGCCGTCAGACATGGCTCTGCAGGGAAGGCTGTTGCACCTAATGGATTTTCATGGTGGTTTCTTCCATCTGTTAGTTCTATCCCATTGTAGCCCTTCCCACCCCTCTACTGCAATTCCTACTCCCTCGTCAGCCTCGAGCGCTCGTCCCGCGGCCGCATCGGAGGGAGGGCACTGCGAGGGCCTGCGCAACCGGCGCCCAGGCCCATTGGGGTAAGGCCTCGCTTTTTTCTAACACTTACCCCAGACGGCCCAAGCACCGGCCATGAGGCTTCCAAGCCTCCTCCTCCCCGCCGCATCAGCCAATCAGCGCTCACCCAACACGACGCGCTCCACCGGCGAGCTGGGCTTTGAATCCCAGCACTTCCTTCCGGCGATCCTCTTCAGCCTCGAGCGCTCGTCCCGCGGCCGCATCGGAGGGAGGGCACTGCGAGGGCCTGCGCAACCGGCGCCCAGGCCCATCGGGGTAAGGCCTCGCTTTTTTCTAACACTTACCCCAGACGGCCCAAGCACCGGCCACAAGGCTTCCGAAGCCCCCTCCTCCCCGCCGCATCAGCCAATCAGCGCTCACCCGACACGATGCGCTCCACCAGCGAGCTGGGCTTTAAATCCCAGCACTTCCTTCCGGCGCAGCGCGCACGAAGGAGCGCGCACAAAGGAGCGCAACAAAGGGGCCTGCCCCTTTGTGCGCCCCTTCGTGCGGACCCGAAGAGCGGAGCAGAACCTGACAACGACAATCAAACTCACTCTAGCTCATATACCCTCCTTTGATGGGGCTCGCGCGATCGGCGCAGCCCAATCAGGGCAAGAGCTCACTCACCGTCCTCGGTGCCGTGCAAAGGAAACGAAGTTTCGCACCTTCTTACACATCAGAAATATACCCACTCCACAACAGACGAAGCAGACAACCACAGACTAAGACAATTTTCTGGGAAATCAGCATCCACTCAACAACACCTGACTCAGACAACTCCTCAGACAACTCCACACACAGACAACCTATCAGGACTCCAGCATCCACTCAATAATGCCTGACTCAGACAACTCCTCAGACAATTCCACACACAGACAACCTATCAGGACTCCAGCATACACTCAACAACACCTGACTCAGA
This sequence comes from Rhinatrema bivittatum, assembly GCF_901001135.1. Classification (NCBI taxonomy): domain Eukaryota; kingdom Metazoa; phylum Chordata; class Amphibia; order Gymnophiona; family Rhinatrematidae; genus Rhinatrema; species Rhinatrema bivittatum. Next base: position 218,865,272 of record NC_042615.1, on the reverse strand, counting down.
CAACTCCGCAGACAACTCCACACGCAGACAACCTAACAGAACAACCTAACAGGACTCCAGCATCCACTCAACAACGCCTGACTCAGACAACTCCTCAGACAACTCAACAACGCCTGACTCAGACAACTCCTAGGACAACTCCACACACAGACAACCTATCAGGACACCAGCATACACGCGGAGGACAAATCAAGCTTCCATACAAAGATGCACCTCCATCCTATTCCCACAATCAAGAGAAAACCCAGAAATAACACCCCACCAGACCCAATCCACATGCCCAGACAACAAAAACTAATCTCCATCATGACATCTCCCATCACACAACTACTAGGCCTCTCACTTTTTACTTTAACCCTATTCAATGCACAGTCTCTTTCCAAAAAAATGCACCTACTCAATGATTATCTCATTGATAACAACCCAGACGTATATGCAATAACAGAAACTTGGTTAAAGCCTTCAGACATAACACTAACAAACCAACTACCAACACAAACCTTTGACATCTTCTCAATACCCAGACCCCCAAAAAAAGGAGGAGGAATCCTACTTGCTGCAAAAAAACAACTGGGCCTAACCTTACAACAATCATACTCCACTACAAAACTGGAATGCTCCACATTCAAATCTCAACAACTTCAAATATTCCTCATCTACGCTACACCAGGAACCCTAAACGCTAACCCCTCTCCTCTAATAGAGCTGATAGCCAAACACCTCAACTCAGACAAACCGACCATCATCTTAGGAGACTTCAACTTACACGTCGACGCCACCCCTCAATCCTCAAACTGCGAAACATTCCTAACCTCCCTCAGTCACCTAGGATTCACACAAATAATCAGCGGTCCCACACACAAGGCAGGTCACACATTAGACCTCATCTTTATCAACGACAGCTTATCCACCTATTCTAATCCCTCCTATACACCAGTACCCTGGTCAGACCACCAGGTCATCAACACGACCATCAAAATGAAAAACACACCACCTCCAAACATCAACAAAACCACTATTCAGTTTAGGAAACCATGCTCACTTGAACTTCTTAACGAACAATGCTCCAAAGAGTTCAGCCAACTAGACCTCTCAGACGCCAACACAGCCACTACCTCATGGATCAAACTCACGAACAAAATAGCAGATCAACTCTGCCCAATCTCCTCCAAAATAATACAACCAGCACGAGACAACAGAAAACCGTGGTTCACTCCGGAACTCAAATCCCTGAAACAAAAACTACGAAATAAAGAACAAAGCTGGAGAAACAACCCCTCACATACAGCAAGACTGGACTACAAAAACACCCTCAACACCTACAGAAATGCCATCCACAAAACAAAGAAGGACTTCTATGCAAAAAGAATTCACAATTTCATCTTTGATTCAAAAGCTCTATTTTCTTACGTCTCATCTCTTACCAAACCAACTCCCCCTTCCATTCCAGACCAACAAGCACTCAACAAGGCGAATGAATTGGCCACTTATTTTTAAGACAAAAATCTCCAACCTTACTCTACCTCTTACAACCCACAATGCCCCACTAACACCTCTGAGTACATACCAAATCACTCAGAATGCCAGACTAGAGGCATTCGAACCCACATCCGCCATGGAGATCGAAAACATACTCAAAAAAATCAAACCAGCTGCACATCCCTCAGACCCTCTACCAATCAACTTGCTCACCTCCATCCCAAACACCGTAGCAAAACCCATTGCTGAAATCATTAATACCTCCTTAGCCCAAGGTACCCAATCAGTTAAAACTAGCAATTCTTAAACCACTACTGAAAAAACCAAACGCATCACCTACTGACCCAGCAAACTTCAGACCCATTGCGAACTTACCATTGATTTCCAAACTGATGGAAAAAGCTGTCAATAAACAACTTTCTGAATATCTCGAGGAGCACAACATTCTCTCTCCTGCACAATATGGTTTTCGGAAATCATTAAGCACAGAGTCCCCTACTGCTTTCTCTCACGGATACCCTGCTTCTGAATCTGGAGAAAAAACAATCATACCTACTGGTTCTTCTAGATTTATCCTCAGCTTTCGACACGGTAAACCACTCACTACTCTTAGACCAACTATCAAACATAGGAATTAAAGGCACTGCTCTCAGTTGGTTTAAATCGTTCCTATCAAACAGGTTCTACAAGGTCAGAATAAACAATAAGGAATCTGAACCCATCCTATCAGACCAAGGCGTACCACAAGGTTCATCTCTCTCACCCACCCTGTTCAACATATACCTCCTCCCCCTCTGCCATCTGCTATCAAATCTCAAGCTTAAGCACTACCTCTATGCAGACGATATCCAGATCCTCATACCCATCACAGAATCTATTCAAAAAACCTTCTCCTTCTGGGAGGATTGTTTACAACAAATTAAACAACTCCTCTCCAACCTTAACTTGATTTTAAACTCAAGCAACACAGAGATGCTACTTATCTCACTAGACCCACGTATCTACTCACCCAGCCTTTCGCAACCCTCCTCTTTAAACATTTATCTCCCCTCAGACATCAGGGATCTAGGAGCATGGCTTGACAATCAACTTAACTTAAAACAATTTATAAATACCACCACCAAGGACTGTTTCTATAAACTTCAAGTCCTCAAAAAGTTAAAACCACTCCTTCACTTCAACGACTTTCGCCTCGTCCTACAATCCATTATTTTTTCAAAACTCGACTATTGCAACGCAATTCTACTTGGCCTCCCCGCCAACAGTATTAAGCCTCTACAGATGGTACAAAACGCCGCTGCCAGAATCCTAACAAACACCAATAAAAAAGAACATATTTCCCCCATTCTGAGCAACCTCCACTGGCTACCCATCAAACAGAGAATCCTTTTTAAAACCCTCACCATTATTCATAAATCAATACACAACATCGCACCTATATCACTCCAAACTCAACTTCGTCCACACCTATCCTCCAGACCCATCAGAAGCGCCTACAGAGGCACATTGTTCGCCCCTCCATCAACATCATTACTAAGAAAAAGAGCACTCTCAACTGCAGGACCACACCATTGGAACACTCTCCCCCCAGACCTACGCCTCGAACCCAGTCTACCAGAGTTCAAAAAAAAGTTAAAAACCTGGCTCTTCAGGCAAGCATTCCAATCTCCAGAATTTAACTAAGCGCCTTATCCTGACTGAACTTGGGAATATTTTGTATTACAGTTAATAATATACAATTTTATCCAAAATTACATTTCAATTTAATTTTACGTTTAATTTAAGTTTAACATGCTAATTGGCTTAATTTTAATTTAATTATGAAAATATTTAAGTATTTATCATTATTGTTCAATGTTCAAGGATTGTATTATATGTTATTGTTCAATGTATTATATGTTATTGTTCATTGTTCTTTGTAAAAAAAACCCCGGTCTGACCTCCCAGACCAGGGCAATCTTTTTGTTTCATGTAAACCGGACTGATTTGTATTGTATACAGGAATTCCGGTATATAAAAATTAAAAATAAATAAATAAATAAATATTAAGAACTGCTACATGAATAGTAGTAGACTCAAGTTGGCATATGACTTGAATTCCCTATAGGAGATTGGTGTTAAGGTCCAGAATGATGGATGTCATCTGACTGAAACCCTGCATAATGATTGCCATCAAATTTGTTATGTTTTCTTTGGTATTGCATAAGCCATGATGTAGGCAATCTAACTGAGTCCTTATGGAGAGTTTCCCATTCTACTGCCTTACTCAGTTTTCCAGTTCTGACATTTGGTTCTCCATGTTAGGGTGCATGTGTCACTCAGGCTCTGGCAATAGCTCTGGTTGCTCCTATTCTACCACTAGAGTTGGGATGGTGGTGCCAGAATTTGCTGGAGGTGCTAACCCTGATCAGTTGTGTTCTTGCAGCAGAATTTCCAACATTATAACTTCTTCTGCTGGCTTATCATAGAGGTGTCTGTTAGGCTTAATGTTGATGCCCTTGCCTTTTAAAGCTTCTTGGTGGCATCAAGTTCCTAGGGAATGTCTTAGATCTCAGCTTCAGAGGAATCAGTCCCAGAGTCTAGGACCAAAATACTGGAGTCTGTGATATAAGGCAGTGATTCTCAAGCCAAACATTTGGACACACTTAACCAGTCTGGTTTTCAGGATATCCACAATGAATATGCTTGAAATAGATTTGCAAGCACTGCCTTCTTTGTACGCAAATCTATCTCATGCATATCCATTGTGGATATCCTGAAAATCAGACTGGCTAGGTGTGTCATGAGGACTGGGTTGAGAACTACTGAAATAAGGCAAAACAGCTTATGTCATATCATGGTAGCGCATTTTAAATAACTGATTATTTGGCTAGTCCTCAATGCGGATGCTCTCCAGGAACACCATCCTCTACCATCCTCTACCATTTCCTACCCCTCACTAACCCTCAAGAAACATCTTTTTTGGGGGGGGGTTCTCTGTCATGTATCACATGACTGAAAATAGAATGGTCTCCTGATTTCTGTTCATTTAAAAAGCATTAGTAAGCACAATGGTATCTTTAAACTGCTTCAATGTAATGTCATAAAGGAAATATATACTGACAATTATGTTCTATAATAGAAAACACTACTTTTCTTTGTGGGAGCTTTTATATATTCAGCATAACATATGTGTTAGCTGTAGTTTCCAAGTGGCAATCAAGAGTATTCTAGCTGAGAGTTCATTGTCTGTCTTTGCATGCCTCTTCTGCAGCAGCCCAGTACTTTACATATACCCTGTGAGTGGCATGGTGGTCAGTTTTGGTTCTGTGTCACTCTTGTATTTGTAAACAGTAACCTACATGAAACTTTCATAACATAAAGAAAAAAAATAAGATATGTATATATATATATATAGTAAGATATCTATCTATATTTAAATTGGCAGAAAGAAAAAAAAAAAGACCCGAGACACAACTTTAACGTCAATAGAAGAAATAGTTAAATACTTTTCTAAATCATAGCCATCAGTATTCCAAGCCCCAGCTGGGGATTTGCATCAGCAAACAGAATTGACTCAGTAACAAAGTTTAATTATCTTTTCATATTTAACAGCTTGTCTGTCCGTTGCAGCAATCTGCCAGTCGTTCCATCATCAGCTCAGCATGCGATGGCGTGGTAAGTGTGCAGACGGTAAAAAGAGGTCATGATGGCTTCAGAGTGACGACAGTTTGCTTAAGACAAGTGTTATGTGACAAATGTTTCCATACTCCATAATCTGTGAAAATGAAAGATCTTACAGCACTGGCTCTTTGAAACTGTTAATAAGTCATGGACATGCCTAGACATTTGTAAAATTTACCGTTCACTTCAATGATACCTTGCAGTTTGCAATAGTTTGTCATAAATATTAAAAATGATTGCAATTTTTGAAGAGCTAGCATTGTTTGACTTTCTTTTTTAACTTTAACACATATCTAATGACTACATAGTTTCAGTCAAATGGCAGGTTTTCAAAAATAACCTGAATATATAAAGAGGATATTATATGCAGAGCAAAACCTACTTATATTTATTACTAGCTGTGCCCGGCCACGCGTTGCAGTGGCAGAGTCAGATTCTTTTCCCCCCCTCCCCCTTCCCCTTGCTCATATACCTCAGTCACACATCGTCTTCCTCCTTGGTCACTTACCCCCCCCCCTTTTCCTCCCCTGTCCCCACTCCAACTCTCACCCCTCACACTCACCTCTCCCCTCTGTGTCTCTCCACTGACACTCACTGGCCCCTTCATTCACCCTCCCCTCACTGTCACCTCCCTGCCTACTCCCTACCCTTTTGTCAGTGACACCGCACCCTCTCTGAATCTCCTTCCCTGACTCTGATCCCCTCCCGCTCGCAATGCCCTCCCAGCTGATCCCCCCCTCCCCCCGTCCCTCTCCCTCTTGTGCGGTTCTGCGTGGCCTGCTCCCGAAGGCGTGAGGTCAGCAAGGATCCCTCCCTGTCGTGCACGTGAACCGTACCAGATCGCCGCTGCAGCTCCTCCCAGGTGTCGAATTTCGGCCGGCCGACACCACCACACCCGATATTGCCGCCGGTTCGCCGCTGCTGCCCCTCCCAGCGCCATGTTGGTCCCGCTGTGCGCGATGTGCACCGCTGCTGCCCCTCCCAGCACCATGTTGGTCCCTCTGTGCCCGACGTGCGCTCCCGCCCGCGCATGCGCAGTACAGCAGCTTAATTTCCGAAGGTAGATAGCGTGTGTTGCATGTCTGTCCAACAGATGTCGCTGTTTCCCAACACACATGTATAAACATGTTTTTTTCTGTAACCATGTGACATCTATGAAATCTAGATAGAGAAGAACCTTGCCGAAAGTGAAAGCAAGGTCGTGTCCAAATTTGAAAGCAATTGGTGCAGTAGCTGAGCCTGGTTAAGTTGAAGAAACAGAACAGAGCAGTAAAGGTTACAGTTTTTGTGTTTTTTTTTTTAACCCAAATGAACAGCACCAGCAAAGAATAGTTTAAATATGCAAGCACGCCTTCCTGGCCCCCCCCCCCCCCAACCCGGCGAAATAGAGCAACCCACGCTACAGCCCCCCTCTCGGGAGATGTGGAGAATCAGTGCCCCCCCCTGTGAAAAACGCACGGCGGAAAATAAGAACGGTCCCCCACCGTGCTCCTCCCCGGCTACCTGTGTAAACCGCCAGCCGGTGGCGAGGGTGTGTGCTACGGTTTGTTCCGCCGGCTGCCATGTCGCAAAACTTCACCGGTGAAAGTGGTGCGTCATGATTCCTGACCTAGTAAGGGCAAATGTCCGCTGAGGATATGGCGCCGACGGGCTGTTGCCCTTACTATGTCACATGGTAATTGTTGTCTCCGTATAGCATAGTAAGGGCAAGGTCCGCTGGCGCCATTTTGGTTGCTGGCATCTGACGGCCCTACTGAATGCGATGTGTCCTGGACCGTTCCTGTGGTGCCGGCGGAGAAGCACGGACTTGTATCAGGTGTAGTGTGTGATCGGAGTGCAGTGCGTGGGTGGGTGGAAGAGGGTTCTTTAATTTAAAATCGGAGGGTGTGTGAAATGCGTGGCTTCCCAATGTAGCAGCCAGGAATTCGTGTTTTGGTGTGTTTTGGGAGGGTGGGTGAAGTAAGTGACATTGGCAGGCGTGTGGGTGGGGGTGTGTGGTGTGATGAGTGTGGATTTCTGTGTGTTATGAGGGAGTGTGAATGAAAGACAATTGCCCTGTGTGGGGGTGGGGTGTGGTGTGTGAGTGTGGGTGAAAGGTGTAAGAGGTTCTGCTTGCGCTGACGGCCACCAGATGTCGTTGTTTTGTGTAAGCAATTTTTAAACTTGTATTACCTGTCACAGGTGTGACCTATATGTAATGTAAGTGTATACGATCCTTCCCATATGGGAAGTGAATGTTGTATGCAAATTTGAACGCATTTGGTTAAGCGGTTGGCGAGATTAGCGACGACGTACAAACTATTTAACATTTTTATTTATATAGATTATTCTTTCCTTCCAGCTAAGGCTCATGGTGAAGTACAATACATAAAATGTAAATGCATTATAAATTCTATATTATATATTAAACCCATGCCATCATAGATTTAGCACATAACTAACATAGATCAGACATACATATTATAAAACTATAAAATGAAACACTAGATTTAATCATTTCATTTTATATTCAATACCATATATAAAAGATAGCTCTCAAAAAGTTTATTTTATAAAATAAATGAAATATTACTAGATCAATAACTATTCAAAAACTGATTAATAAAACAATGTAAGAGAATAACAACCCTTTACATCAATTAAGGCCTAGATTTATTAAAATGCTATAAATATAGCAGAAATAGTTCCCACAATAAAAAAAAAGGGGGGGGGGGGGCGGGATCAGGCTAATTACCCTGCTCCCACATTGCACAGGTAATTTCCACAAGGCACGATAAATTTATCACTTCACAATGTAGGGAGCGTTACCGGGAAAAAGTTGTTATCACACATGCCATTCAGGAGAGAGTGAGAGAGAGAGAGAAAGAGAGGGAGAGAAAAAAAAATCAATGTCACTCTCTATTTATACCACTATAAGAGGGGGCACTTTGAACTCGGTTTGGGTTTTGGGGGGGGGGGGGGTAGGTTGGGAGGTGGTTTTATATACACAATAGGAGTTACTAACAGCAAAGTTAATATCACTGAAGATTTACTTCTGTTAGAATCGAAGAAAGGTACAAGAGGAGTTAATTTGTACAATGCGCTTGCTAGGTAGATGTCAGTGATGTCAATTTTGCTGTTTGTAACTTCTACAGTGTATGTAAGCCCCCCCCCCAACCTTCTCCAGTCCTGAAACCCCATACTGAGTTAAAAATGCCCCCTCTTACAGTGGTATAAATAGAGAGTGACATATTGATTTGATTTTTCAACAGACTCTCTCTCTCTCTCTCTCCCCCCTTAAAACAATGCCTGGCTGATGTAATATTCCACAGAGCTGGGGCCTTTTTCCTGTATCTACTAATCACACTTCAGCTAATGATGGTTTACAAAGCAGTCTATCTTGAAATGATTAGAAAGCTCATTTAGGAGTGTATGCTTGCAACATTCTTTACGATATTGAGAGCCTATAATATTCACTTCTCTATGAGATGTACAACACCATAGATTAAATTATGGAATGGATTATTCACAACAGCAGTACTGTATCCTCCCTTTCAGTTACAAAGGTGGTTGATGTTTAGAGTCAGTACTGATTTCCCTTCGGTACCCATTTTCTCTAGTACTCTGGTAGAACATGAGCAAAGTTATGATTCAGTCCCCTTTGGGATCTTGTATACAAAGCAAACATCAAGGAAGCTTTTCTTTAAAGCAATAGCATCTTGTTCTTATTTAGAAATATAGGCCATAAGATATGATGGAAGAAAAAGACTAAATGACCTGTAAAGTCTGCTCATCCACACCAACTAATTTGGCTTTCTTTTGCTATTCATCCCATATTTTCCTGAATTTAGATACTGTTCTTGTCCCCACAAACTCCACTGGGAGGCTGTTAAATTCATCCACTACCCTATCTGTAAAGAAATATTTCCTTAGATTATGCCTGAGTCTACCCCCTTTCACCCTCATCCTATGACTCCTCATTCTAAAGCCTCCTTCCTGTGGAAAGAAACTTGTTTCCTATGCAAGGAAACCTTGGAGGTATTTAAACATGGCTATCATGTCTCCCTTATTTCATCTTTTATCTAGAGTATACGTTTAGATCTTTAAGTAAGTCCCCATATGCTTTACTATGAAAACTTCTAGATCAATTCTAACCATTTTACATCCTTTTGAAGTTGAAGTCTCCAGAATTACAACAGTATTCCAAATGATGTGACACTAGAGACCTATACAGGGGCAATATCACCTCCCTTTGTCTACTGACCTTTCTTCTCCCTGTCTTCTCAAGTATCTTTTTGGATTTTGCATTCCTTATCTACCTGTATGACCCACCTTAAGATCATCAGATATGATCATCCCTTTTCTTTCATGTTTATAAGATTTTCACCCCCTATACTATAACACTCCCTTAAGATTTTGTATCCTAAATTAATAAATCTGTATTTTTAACCATTAAATCTTAGCTGCTAGACCTTACACCACTCCTCAAGCTTCACTAAATCCCTCCTCATGTTTTCCACACCATGGAGATTTTGGTATTATCAGCAAAAAGACAAACCTTTCCCAACAATCCTTCTGCAATGCCACTTATGAAAATGTTGAAAGATAAAAACAGTCCAAGAATTGATCCCTGAGGCAGATTGCTAGTAATGCCACCCTTCTTGTTGTGAACTCCATTTACTACTACCCTTTGTAATCTCTCATGCAACCAGTTTCTAAACCAGTCAGTCACTTTAGTGCCCATATCAGAGCACTCAATTTATTTAGAAGTCACTGATATTGAACCAGGTCAAAGCCCTTACTGAATTCCAAGTATACTACATCTAGTGCTTCCCCGATCCAACTCTCTGGTCACCCAATTAAAGAAATGTATCAGATTCATCTGACAAGACCTACCTCTGGTAAAACCATAGAGGTAGATCTTAAATAAGTACGCGCGCGCGTACTTTTGTTCGCACAACCGGCACAAACAAAAATCCGGGGTCAGCGCGCACAAGGCTGCGCAAAATCGGCAGCCTGCGCACGCCGAGCCGGCAGCCTGCCTCCGTTCCCTCCGCGTCCCCCCACCTTCCCCTCCCTTCCTCTATCTACCCCACCCCACAGCCCTACCTAAATCCCCCCCTACCTTTTGTTGTGCAAGTTACGCCTGCTTGAAGCAGGTGTAACTTGCTCGCGCCACCTCGGCATCCCCCGGCACAGGCCGTAGTGCTGGGGGACTCAGGACCACCCTCCCGGCCCGCCCCCGAACCATCACCAACCCCCGGACCCACCCCGGACCGCCCCCCGGACCCAAGACATGCCCCAGGACATGCCCCTGGACTGCCGCCACGCCCCCCGGACATGCCCCCTACCGCCCCTTTTACAAAGCCCCGGGACTTACGTGCGTCCCAGGGCTTTGCGTGCGCCGGCGCGCGAGTTCCCTGCGCACATAAATCCGGCAGGATTTACGCGCGCAGGGCTTTTAAAATCTAGCCCATATTGCATTGGATTTTGCAATCTATTGGATTCCAGAAACTGCAATATCCTCTGTTTTAGCAGCAATTCAATGAATTTGTTTACCACAAAGGTCAGATTAACTGGCCTGTGGTTTCCAGCCTGCACTTTACTTCCACTTTTGGTAATATCCTTCTAGCACTAACATATCTAAAAAATGTCTTGTCTCCCCATTTTACCATTTTTGTTATTTTTTTCCTCCATTTGAATCTTTGCATTCCAGATTACTTTCTCAGTTTCTCTTATCTTTTCCAGATAGTGTTACCTGTCTTCCTTTTTCTATGATCTCTTGTACTTTATGATCGCTAACCGTTATTCCTTTTCCTTTGCAGGTACTTCTTTAGAAAACCATAGCAGCCTATTTTTCCTCTTTCCTTTATTTATTTTCCTAACAAAAAGGTTTGGTGCCATTATATCTCCATTTAGTTTTTCCCATTGGTCTTCTACTTGCCCTAGATTTTCCCATCCTTGAGGTATTTCCCCATTTTAGCAAAGGTAGTTTTCCTGAAGTCTAGAACCACCACCTTTGAATGCAACTTTATATCCTGCCCTCTAATGCAGAACCAAACCATTTGGTAATCATTGGATCCCAGATGATCATCCACAACAACATCAGAAACACAGTCCAAGTTGATAAGCCTAAATCCAGTATTGCCCCTCCCAAGTGGTTTCTGTTACCAGTTGATGGAGCAGTTCTCCCTGCAGGAGGGAAGTGTTAGGTTGGCCATGATAGCTGGTGATTCAAATATTAAGAATGTAAAGAGCTGGGTGGCTGGTGGGCACGAGAATCGCCCGGTAACATGCCTGTGTCACTTAGATAAGATTTTAGACAGTGCTGGGGAGAAGCCAGCTCTTGTGGTACATATGGGCATCAAAAACAGAGAAAAATGTTGGAGGGATGATCTGGAAGCCAAACTTAGGCTCTTAGGTAGAAAGCTGAAATCTAGAACCTCTAGGATAGCATTCTCTGAAATGCTCCCTGTTCCATGTGCAGATCCTCAGAGGCAGGAGGAGCTCCAGAGTCTCAGCGTGTGGATGAGACGATGGTACAAGGAAGAGGAATTCAGTTTTGAAAGGAACTGGGAAACCTTTTGTAGAAGGGGGAGTCTTTTCTCAAAGGATGGGCTCCATCTTAACCAGGGTGGAATCAGGCTGCTGGTGCTAACCTTTAAAAAGGAGATGGAGCAGCTTTTATTTAAACTAGAAAAAAGGGGAAAGCTGACAGTCGCTCAGAAGCGCATAGTTCAGAACGAGGTATCTTTGAAGGATACTAATGAAGCAGGAGAGATAGGGCATCTCAAAAGAGAGGTTACAATAAAAGCAAATGTAGTCCATGTGCTTATAAGTAAAGAATCACCTGAGCTAAAAGATTCCTAATTATCCCTGTCAACTAAAAAGCAGGCTGTTAATACAAACAAAAAAACACTTTGAAATATCTGCATGCCAATACCAGAAGTCTAAGAAATTGTTACGCACCTCGTCCACGTCTGGCCTGTGCACAGGCCTGCTCACCTCCATGGTTCCACAGCAGGTTCCGGGTCGGCCTCCCTAGCAGCAGCTGCAAGTGCTTCCAGGCCTCGGCGTCCTGCGGAAGCCGACGCCAGGCCTTCCACTGCGCACCAGGCCTCTCGCCGGAGCTCGGCGTCCTCAGCTATGTTGACCAGGTCCCTACGCGCGCGCGCGCAGACCGCCTAGCGTCTTGTAGGGCCAAGGGCGGGTCCTAGCTCCGTGGTGCCCCCTGATTGATTCCCTGATATAAGGAAGTCCCTGCATATACTTCCTTGCCTGCGACGCAATGCCTAAGGTAAAGAGACCTTGATCCGAAGGTCGTGGGTTCAAATCCCACTCTTGGCGCTTCCAAGAATTCATTCCTAGTTTGTGGGTCCCAGCCCACACATACCTGAATCCAAGAATACTTGTTTCCAAGCTTGTGGGTTCCATCTCCTACTTCAAGAGTTCCAAGAACACCCATGTTGACTGGAACTGGAATATCTCTGCCTTGTTCAGCTGCTCACCCTGGACCTTGCTCCTGTCAATCGGTTCTGTTCTGTCCGGTCTTCCGTGTTCTGGCCGATGGCCAGAGACGTGGCCCAGCAGGATGAAGATTGAGCACTGCTTCAGGTCGGCTTGTATGCTAGATTGTCACTGTGTCTGAACCTTGTTCCAAGTCTCGTTCCAGGATCCTTCTGTTTCTGCATCCTAGTACTCCATTGTCCTGTGTCTGTCCATCTCCCCAGGAAGTACCTCCGGACTGTCTCACTGGTACTGACCTCAGCTTGCCCACGTGCCTTCTGACTCCAGTCTGTTCCTCGACTTGCCTGCCTTCTGACATCAGCGTGTTCCTAGACTCATCTGCCTGTCTTCTGACCTTGGCCTGCCTGTAACCTCATCTGATCTCTGTTTTACTGACTACTTCTCAGGCTGACTCCTGGACTCTGACCTCTGCCTGCTTGACCACGTGTCTAGATTCTGGCTCTGCTCCTAGCCTTGTCATCACCTATGCTATTCTGGTCCCCCTTGTTCCATCTGACCTCCAGTCTCAAACCTGACCATGCTTCCCTTCTGTCTGTGGGCACGCCAGACTTCCATCCTTCCAGGAGACCCTGTGAGGCCCAAATAAGTCCAAGCAGCCCAGGTCCCTACGGGCTCCTCCCAGAGGGGACATTCGGCTTCCAGTGGTGAAGCTCATCCTAGCCTCTGTCTCCTCCAGCGCTCCACCCCCTGGGGGCAATTGCTTCCTGGTCCCTACCAGGGAGCCATTCTCCACTGCTCCAGGACAAGGGTCCACCCCCGAGTGCAACAGAAGTTAGATGGGAGAGTTAGTGTTAAGAGTGAATGATGAGGTAGACTTAATTGGCATCTCAGACACAAGTGGAAGGAGCATAACGAATGAGATAGTGCCATACCAGGGCACAAATTACATCGCAATGATAGGGAGGAGCAACTTGGTGGGTGGGTGGCACTTTGTGTCCGAGATGCCAATTAAATCTACCTCATCATTCACTCTTATACACTAAGGGTCAGATTTTCAAAGGGATATGCATGTAAGATATGCGCGAACCCCCCGAAAACCTGCCCAAAGTTCCCCCTGCGCACGCCAAGCGCAAGCCCCAGGATTCACGTAAGTCCCGGGGCTTTCCTGGGGGGGCATGTCGGGGGGTGTCACGGCGGTGTGTCATTTGGTGCAGGGCCGTGGGCGTGGTTCCGGCCCTGAGCATTTTGGGGGCGTGGCTGAGGCCTCTGAAACGGCTCCCAGGCCTGGGAATCGCGTGCCGGCGGCTGGCCCAACGCGCGTAAGTTACGCATGCCTCGGGTAGGCGTAACCTGTGCAACAAAGATAGGGGGGTTAGGTAGAGCTGGGGGGGGGGTGGGTTAGGTAGGGGAAGGGAGGGTAAGTTGCGGGGGGTGGAAGGAAAGTTCCCTCTGAGGCAGGCTGCGCGGCTTGGTGCACACAGGCTGCCGATTTTGCATAGCCTTGCATGCGCCGATCCCGGATTTTAACAGATACGCGCGGCTACGTGCGTATCTATTAAAATCCCGCATACTCTTGTTTGTGCCTGGTGCGCAAACAAAAGTATGAGTGTGTGCAAATTTGTAAAATCTACCCCTAGCTCTCCCATCTAACTTCTTAGAATTCTGGTATTGGCATGCAGATATTTCAAAGTGTTTTTTTGTTTGTATTAACAGCCTGCTTTTCAGTTGACAGGATAATTTGGAATCTTTTAGCTCAGGTGATTCTTTACTTATAAGCACATGGATTACATTTGCTTTTATTGTAACCTCTCTTTTGACATGTCCTATCTCCCCTGCTCTATTAGTGTTCTGTCCCCAGCAGTGGGCACATTTTGGTATCTTTACATACATTGCAGTTTAACTGTGTCTAGTACAGTCCTTACTTGTAACCCATGATAAAAGCCTGTGAGCCCTGCCTTTAAGGGGAGTTTAGCCTTTAAGAGAAACTCCCTCCCCCCTGCTTCTCTCATTGGGAAGGGTCTACATGCCCTCTCAATCTAACTTGAGTCTTCTTAAGTGTCTTATTGGCTCAAGGAACTGCCCTTCATGCCCCCCCCCCCCCCCGTATCACATGGATCATAGGCTCGCTACCATTGGATCTCGCCCTCTAGCCCCAGCTTATTGGGATGATTGCTGTAATCACTCTCCAAGACTGTTAGTCAGTCTCAAGCATGCTGCCTAAAGGCTAGAAGTACCTGCAGCTCCCAAAATACAATGAGCTTTTTTACATCTCTCCTCATTGCTTTAATCCTAAAGACTAATCGGCTTCAGAACCCCTTGCCTTCTCATCCTGAATCCCAAGAAACTCCATCTCCCTTCTCCTGCCTATCTCCAGCTACAAAGATCTCTGCCTGGGGCATATATATATATATATATATATTTGGAAGCAACAATTGTGAGTAATGGAAAATTATCTGTGCAATAAATAATTTCAAACTTCAAAGATCTTTGTCTGATGACTGATTATGGAGAGAAGTAGCTGTGTGGAAGAGGGAAATCCATGTATTTCTTATTAAGCCAGCACAGTAAAAAAGCTAATTAGATAACAGCAAATAATTAAACTGTATCACACAGAAAGTTGCAGTTGTAACTCACCATGGTTTGAAAGTAAAAGCTCAAATCATACACAAGATAATTACAAGTGAGAAACCAGCAAGTACAAACTCAGTAAAATTCGTTTGTACAGTCTGTGAAACTTGTTGAACTGAAAGTCGTTCAAAGAACTGTATGCAGCACAAGGAAACAGGGATTTCAGCCTGCTACAGAAGGTTTGCATTGAACAGGAATCATTAAAGACTGCCTTGTATTTGAACTAGCCTCTCATGCCTGCAGTGGGGGAAGAATCAAGTGTAAAAAAAACCCCTAGAGTGTAAATATTTACACTTCAGAACTAACTTTGAGTCTTCAAGGCATTTAAGAAGCAGAGATTTAAAAGTCAGCCCATGCTGTAAGCAAGGAATACTAGGAGCTGTAAAGCAGCATTGGCTTTGTGTAATTTGAGCTGAGGCGGGAAAAAGAAATCCAGCTTCAGACAAAATGACTTAACGACTGTACTTAAGTCCATTCAAGTTTCTCTAAGCCAAGAAACTCACCCCTCCCCTCTACCACTGCTACAGGCAGAGAACAATCACCAAAGGACAAACCTTTGAAGTGTTAATTACCAGGAGCTCAGCCTGAGCAGACCTAATCACAGAAAAAAAAAGTTATGGCTGAGACGGCAGAGCAGAGCACCTCAGAACAGCCAGCCAAAGCCACTGAATTAGAAAATGACACACAGCAAATGGGGGAGAAAGGTGAAAGGAGAGATGAAGGCAGCAAATCAAAAAGACTGCGCAAGCCAACAGAGAAAGGTGGGGAGATGTTTGAGAAAAGCAAACAGGGGCATGAAAACAGTATGGAAAGAGAATGGCATAAGATTAAACAAGGAAGAGAGAAAATCTTAGGAAGCCCCACCCATTTCAAACACCACATAGAACAGCTGCGGCTTCATTTCCAAACCTATCAGCTCATCACAAAAGAGTATCTCGAGTTCTTAACATAAACTAACAATCCAGAAAGCCTTGAAGAAAAGGACCGCCAACAGAACTTGTACCAAATACGCCAAGAAAAGGTAATTGACACCATTAACAGTGCAGAAGTGGATCACCCAACAAGCGAGACCGGCTCTCAGCACTCTCGCACCTCCAAGTGCACATCAAGGTCTGCAAAGTCACACGGGTCAAGGCACTCGAGCCACTCTCAACTCAGCTCTATCATTCTCTAAAAGAGAGCAAAGTCCCAAGCAGCTATAGCACGCATACAGTACAATGAAGAAGAAGCAGCCCTTAAAAGAGAAGGGCTTCGAATAGAGGAACAACAGAAGATGGCTGCCGCCACAGCTGCTGCAGCTGCTGCTACAGCTACTGCCACAGCCGCCGCGGCTGCTGCTGCAGCTACAGCCACAGCCACCATTACAGCTGCCACCGAAGCATGCCAAAAGGCTGAAAGAGAGATCACCCTGGACTTGTTGTGGCAGAAAAGAGAAGCAGCGATCCTTGAAGCCCAAATTAAGGTATTTGATGCAGCCCAGAAACACGGCGATTAGGGGAACCCACTCAGCTTCATGACCCAGCAAGACACGGCCCAGTGAACACTGAGCTATGTCATGGCTCACCCTCCAACTCACGCCGGTGCCAAAACACCACTTCCCCCAGAGCAACCCTCTCACCAGGAGGGAACACGCCTCCCCTCACAAATAGAGGCCTCAAACAAAGAAATCAGACCTGAAGCCCAAAACACCATGAGTACCAAACCCCATGGCAGCAATCCACTGGCTCTAAATCATACGGATGCATGGCAGCCAACTCACGAACCCAGCACACACCCCAAGCTAAACATTTCCCCTCAACCATGGATCCCAACGTCTGTGGGCATCGGGAACGAGAAAAAACTGGGCAGCCACACTCAGGAAGGGCCCCAGCTGAACGCCCCGAGCCTAAACTGGAGACAGTTGACCAACCACAACCCGAGCCAATGCACAACAGGAGTGATGTGCATAGTCAACCACAGGACATCAGCCCAGCAAGGCCTGCTACCTTTCAGGATGAGTCTTCAGAAAGAGAAGACTTAGCAAGGTATATGACCCGCCAAGAATTCATAACCGCAGGGCTCTACATGTTCAACGACTGCCCTAAGAGTTACAGGGCATAGAAATCTGACTTCCAAGATGCTGCAAAGGATCTGAGACTGAACCCGAACAAAGAGATGAAATTAATGAAGAAATGGTTGGGATGTGAATCGGCCGAACAAGTGATGAGATTAAAAGACATCCACCTAGATGATCCTCCAACAGTGCTAAAAGCGGTGTGGGAGAGACTTGAGCGATACTATGGACGCCATAGAGAATGCATGGTTCGAGGAAATGGAAAATTTTCCAGAAATATCCAGAAAGGATAACCGCAAGTTACAAGAAGAGGTGGAGACAGCGAAGGCTAAACTAATTTATCCGGGTCTCAACCTTTTGGACACGTCACGAAGCACGAACGTCATCATAAAAAAATTGCCAAGTGATATACGAGATAAATGGGCATCTCACGGTGCACAGTAAAAAGAAGACAACAACGAGTACCCACCTTTCCATGTCTTCGCAAAGTTCATACGGGACTTAGCAAAGCGCAGGAACGACCATAGCTTCTCATACAGCGCACATGAGATATCCCAAGAATCCCTGAATCCCAAGAAACTCCTTTTCCCTTGTCCTGCCTATCTCCAGCTACAAAGATCTCTGCCTGGGGCATATATATATGTTTGGAAGCAACAATTGTGAGTAATGGAAAATTATCTGTGCAATAAATAATTTCAAACTTAAAAGATCTTTGCCTGATGACTGATTAAGGAGAGAAATAGCTGTGTGGAAGAGGGAAATTCATATATTTCTTATTAAGCCAGCACAATTAGTATCCTTCAAAGATACCTCCTTCTGAACCATGCGCTTCTGAATAACTGTCAGCTTTTTCCTTTTTTCTAGTTTAAAAGCTGTTCTATCTCTTTTTTAAAGGTTAGCAGGAGCAGTCTGTTTCCACCCTGGTTAAGATGGACTTGCTATCAGAAATTAGGGAAGCTAACTAAATTGGTAATGCAGTAATAATAGGAGATTTCAATTACCCCAGTATTGAATCGGTAAATATAATATCAGGACATGCTAGAGAGAAAATGTTTGTGGATGAAATAGTTGTCAGCTTTATGGAGCAATTGGTTCAGGAACCAAATGAGAGGGAGTTATTTTCGATCTAATTCTTAGTAGAGCTCAGGATTTGGTGAGAAAGGTAACGATGATGAGGTTGATCAAATTTGAATTAATAACTGCAAGGGGGACAATATTTAAATCCATGGCTCTAGCACTAAACTTTTAAAAGGGAAACTTTGATAAAATGAGGAAGATGTTTAGAAAAAACCGATGGTATAGCAAGAAAGGTTGAGTGTACAACAGGTGTGGACATTGTTAAAAATTACCATCTTAGAAGGGCAGTCCAGATGTATTCCATACATTAAGAAAGGTGGAAAGAAGGCCAAACAATTGCTGGTATGATTAAAAGGTGAGGTGAAAGAGGCTATTTTAGCCAAAAGATCTTCCTTCAAAAATTTGAAGAGTGATCAATCTGAAGAAAATAGGAAAAAGCATAAGTATTGGTAATTTAAATGAAAACATTGATAAGACAGGCTAAAAGAGAATTTGAAAAGAATTTGGCCATAGAGGCAAAAATTAATAATAAAAACTTTTTAAAATATATTGTAAGCAGGAAGCCTGCAAGGGAGTTTGTTAGAACATTAGACAACCAAGGGGATAATAGGGCACTTAGGAAAGTTAAGACCATTGTGGAAAAACTATATGAATTCTAGGGATGTGAATCGTGTCCTCGATCGTCTTAACGATCGATTTCGGCTGGGAGGGGGAGGGAATCGTATTGTTGCCGTTTGGGGGGGTAAAATATCGTGAAAAATCGTGAAAAATCGTTAAAAAATCGAAAAATCGAAAAACCGGCACATTAAAACCCCCTAAAACCCACCCCAACCCTTTAAATTAAATCCCCCACCCCCAAATAACTTAAATAACCTGCGGGTCCAGCGGCGGTCCGGAACGGCAGCGGTCCGGAACGGGCTCCTGCTCCTGCATCTTGTCGTCTTCGGCCGGCGCCATTTTCCAAAATGGCGCCGAAAAATGGCGGCGGCCATAGACGAAAAAGATTGGACGGCAGGAGGTCCTTCCGGACCCCCGCTGGACTTTTGGCAAGTCTCGTGGGGGTCAGGAGGCCCCCCACAAGCTGGCCAAAAGTTCCTGGAGGTCCAGCGGGGGTCAGGGAGCGATTTCCCGCCGCGAATCGTTTTCGTACGGAAAATGGCGCCGGCAGGAGATCGACTGCAGGAGGTCGTTCAGCGAGGCGCCGGAACCCTCGCTGAACGACCTCCTGCAGTCGATCTCCTGCCGGCGCCATTTTCCGTACGAAAACGATTCGCGGCGGGAAATCGCTCCCTGACCCCCGCTGGACCTCCAGGAACTTTTGGCCAGCTTGTGGGGGGGCCTCCTGACCCCCACGAGACTTGCCAAAAGTCCAGCGGGGGTCCGGAAGGACCTCCTGCCGTCCAATCTTTTTCGTCTATGGCCGCCGCCATTTTTCGGCGCCATTTTGGAAAATGGCGCCGGCCGAAGACGACAAGATGCAGGAGCAGGAGCCCGTTCCGGACCGCCGCTGGACCCGCAGGTTATTTAAGTTATTTGGGGGGGGTTCGGGAGGGTGGGGGATTTAATTTAAAGGGTCGGGGGTGGGTTTTAGGGGGTTTTAGTGTGCCGGCTCACGATTCTAACGATTTATAACGATAAATCGTTAGAATCTGTATTGTATTGTGTTCCATAACGGTTTAAGACGATATTAAAATTATCGGACGATAATTTTAATCGTCCTAAAACGATTCACATCCCTAATGAATTCTTTGCTTCAGTGTTTACTGAGGAGGATGTTGGGGGATACTTATTCCAGAGATGATCAAGGGTGATGATTCAGATGTACTAAAGCAAATCATGGTGAACCTGGAAGATACAGTAGGCCAGATTGACAAACTGAAGAGTAGAAAATCACCTGGACCAGATGGTATACATCCCAGGGTTCTGAAAGAACTAAAAAATGAAATGTCAGACCTTTTACAAATAATTTAAAACCTATCATTAAAATCATCCTTTGTACATGAAGACTGGAAGGTGGCCAGTGTAACCCTTATATTTAAAAAGGGCTCCAGTAGTAATCTGGGAAACTATAGACTGGTGAGCCTGACTTCAGTGCCAGGAAAAATTGTGGAAACTAATATAAACAATAAAATCAAAGAACATATAGATAGGCATGATTTAATGAGGCACAGCCAGCATGGATTTACCCAAGAGAAGTTTTGCCTCACAAATCTGCTACATTTTTTTGAAGGGGTAAATAAGCATATGAATAAAGGTAGATGTAATGTATTTGGATTTTCAGAAAGCATTTGACTAAAAGTTCCTCATAAGAGGCTTCCAAGAAACCAAAAAATGAATGGGATAGGAGGAGTTGTCCTTTTGTGAATTCCAAACTGGTTAAAACAGAAGAAACAGAGAGTGGGATTAAAGGATCTGATTTCAAATTGGAAAAAGGTAAACAGTAGAGCGCCTCAGGGATCTGTACTTGTTCTGGTGCTTTTTAATATATTTATTAATGATCTGGGAAGAGGTATGATGAGTGAAGTTATTTAATTTACAGATGGCACAATATTATTCAGATAAGTTAAATCACAAGCAGATGGTGATAAATTGTAGGAGGGGCTTGCAAGACTGGAAGATGGGCATTCATATGGCAGGTGAAATTTAATGTGGACAAGTGCATGGTGATGCATATAGGGAAAATTAACCCATGCTATAGTTACACGATATTAGGTTCCATTTTAGGAGTTACCACCCAGGTAAAAGGTCTGGGTATCATAGTTAATATTACATTGAAATTGTCGTTTAAGTGTGCTGTGGCATTCAAAAAAACAAACAGAATTATTAGGAATTATTAGGAAGGGAATGCTAATAAAATGGAGTATGTCTTAATGACTCTTTATTGCTTAGATGGCACCTTGAATACTGTTTGTAATTTTTGCCACCTCATCTCAAAAAAGATATAGTTGCACTGGAGAAAGTACAGAGAAGGTGACCAAAATGACAAAGGGCATGGAACAGCTCCCCTATGAGAAAAGGCTAAAGAGGTTAGGGCTGCTCTGCTTAGAGAAGAGATGGCTGAGGGGGATTATGATAGAGGTCTACAAAATCATGAAAGGATTTGAACGGGTGAATGAGAAATGGTTATTTACTTTTTCAGATAAATCAAGGACTATGGGGCACTCCATAAAGTTTACAAAGTAGCACATTTAAAACAAATCAGAGAAAATTCTTTTTCACTCATCGCACACTTAAGCTCTGGATTTTGTTACCAGAGGATTTGGTTAGGGTAGTTAGTGTAGCTGGGTTTATAAAATATTTGGTTAAGTTCCAGGAGGAGAAGTCCATAAACTGCTCTCAATCAACTGGGAATAGCAACTGCCTGTTGTCGGCATTATTAGCATGGGATCTATTTAATGTTTGGGTACTTGCCAGGTACTTGTGACTTGGATTGCCCACTGTTGGAGACAAGATACTGGGCTTGATGGACCCTTGGTCTGACGCAGTATGGCATATCTTAATGTCTTATGTTCTTATCAGAGAATCCAGGACCTCCCTGCTTCTAGAAGACACCACAGTTACGATGTCACATTTTTCATGGAGCTCATTTACAAACGGAGGTAATTTTTCTGGTGTGAATTCAATTGTTGAGACCTTATTTTGAAGAGGGAACCATTTTTTAAATAGCTTTTGTATTTTTTATTTTTGTGAAAAGGGATATTTATTTACATTGCTTTTTTTGTTTGCTGGGTATTACTGCTTAGGTTTAGAAAGGAAGTGTAGAATGGAAAGGTCTACTTACTGTGGGTTTTTTTCTTCTGCCTTTAGATTTAGTAAATCAAAGGAGAAATTTGAAGCATGAAGAGTTGAGAGGAGCACATTACCTATGCTAATTGCATCAGGGCCCGAGTTCTATTTAAAGCTAAGAAATATTTGCCATTCTTGGAGGAGCTCGATTACCAACAGGTAATTTTTCTGGCTTGATTTCAACTACTGAGACCTTATTTCGAAAAGGGATAACTTTTTCTTCAATTGCTTTTGTTTTGTTTTGTTTTTTAATTTTTGAAAAGGGGTGTGTTTTGTGTGTGCTTGGGTTTAGAGAGGAAGTTTGCAAGGGAAAGAGCTACCTTGCTTTGGGATAGCAAGTGACTTCAGACATTTTTTGTCTGAAGTCTGCATATAGAATACATTGCGTAAATTTCTTGTGAACTTGATTGGTATCATCATATTTGATCTTTGTGGTAGAAATTTCTAGTTGCTCTGATTTACATTTACACCCTAAGCAACAGGAATCTACAAAAGGAGCAACACATAAATACATATCTTATAGATTTATAAATACAGGGGTAGATTTTAAAAGAAGAGCGCATGTGTGCGCGCTACCCGGCATGTGCACATGTACGCCCAATTTTATAACATGCGCAAGCAGGCGCGTGCATGTTATAAAATCCGGGGTCAGCGCACACAAGAGGGCACACAGTTGCGCACCTTGTGCGTGCCAAGCCCTCTCCGAGCCGCGCTGCCTTCCCCGTTCCCTCCCAGGCCATTCCAAAATCGGAGCGGCCTCAGAGGGAACTTTCCTACCCCCCCAACCCACCTTCCCTTCCCCTACCTCCCCCGCCCTTCCCCCCTACCTTTGATGACTTTTTTTTGTTTTAAAACTTACTTCAGCCCTGGGGCTAAAGTAAGTTGCGCACGCCGGCCCAGCAGCCATGTGGAGGCCTCTGGCCATGCCCACGCCCTGCCCCCGGACTGCCCCAGCCCCTCCCCACCCCTTTTGTAAAGCCCCGGGACTTACACACGTCCCGGGGCTTTACGCACGTCGCCGAGCCTTTTGAAAATAGGCCCGGCGCACGTAACTTTTGAAAATCCGGCCCACATTTTGTAGTCTGAAAGAATAAGATAAGGCACTTCATACTTCCAAGCAGCATGTAAGCAAACAAATAGGTTTACAGGCAGGGATTCTGAATGTGGAGGTAGAAGTTAGATTCCACAGGCTAGCTAATTTTACTTGCAGGACAGTTGAGGAAAAGATAGGGATTTTGGTAAATCTTTCTCATCTTTCAATTGGTACCAGGTTCCTAAAAGCTGAAGGAAGGCCAGGAAACATTGTATCACCAAAACTGCCAATTCTGTAACCACTTTTACTACAGACAGATGTCCTGATCCACAGTGAGGAGCCAGTTTGGTGTGAAGGATGTCTGCCGATCAACTCCCTCAGGAAGCAGGTATCAGAGCTCAAAGAGGAGATACTGAGACTGAGAAGCATCCAGGAGAATGAAGACTACATAAATGAAATGCTTACTGAGGCATCAAAGACGGAAACTGTAGCAGAGTGGATGATGAAAATGAACCACAAGATGACAGCTACACCCAGATTACTACAGACAGTAGAACCTATACCCCAAATTCAATTTCTTTTGAGCTGAAGAACTGATATGCAGTCCTGGAAGTAGAAGAGGGAAAACATTCTAGCATGAGGAGGAGCTGAAACATGCAAACCTCAAAGCTACATGCTTAACAACTACTACACCTGGAGTTGGTGACTCTCTTCTGAGGGGCACAAGGGCATTAATCTGTCAACTAGACATGTTGACCTGGGAAGTGTGCTGTTTCTGGGTGCCAAAATCTATGATATTTATTTAGTTTATTTATTTATTTCGTTTATTTATTTTATTAGGGATGTGAATCGGTACCGGAGTCATTTCCGGTATCGTGTTCATAGAACCACGGGAAATCCTCGTTTCCCATGGTTCTATCCGCTTTTTTTTCCGGCTGTCCTGAGACGAAAAAAAACAATCCACCCCGACCCTTTAAATTAAATTATTTAGAATCCCCCACCCTCAAGACCCCCCCAAACTTTCTTAAAGTACCTGGTGGGCCAGTGGGGGTCCCGGGAGCAATCTCCCGCTCTTGGGCCATCGGCTGCCAGTAAACAAAATGGCGCCGATGGCCCTTTGCCCTTATCAAGTGACAGGGGCTATTGGTGCCATTGGCCGGCCACTGTCACATGGTAGGAGCAATAGACAGCTGGCGCCATCTTAAAAAATGGCACAGGCCACCTATTGCTCCTACCATGTGATAGGGGCCGGCCAATGGCAAATAGCCCTTGTCATATGATAAGGGCAAAGGGCCATCAGTACCATTTTGATTAGTGGCAGCTGATGGCCCGAGAGCAGGAGATCGCTCCTGGGACCTCCACTGGACCACAAGGTACTTTAAGAAAGTTTTGAGGTGTCGGGAAGGTGGGAGATTCTAAATAATTTGATTTAAAGGGTTGGGGTGTGTTTGGAGGTTGTTTTTCTGTGTGCCCTTTCTTCCAGCCCCCCCCCCCCCAAAATGATAAGAAAACCACACAAAACTTTCGTGGGGTTTTCCTATCGTTTTCGGGGACCCTCCCAATATCTGACAGATTAGAAAATATCGTGCAATATTTTCCTCCATCAGAAAAATGATTCACATCCCTAGCTTTTATATACCAATAACCGTTTGCACATCGTATCTGTTTACATGAACAGGGTGATTAAATAATTATTACATTATGTAGAGTTTGCTTATAATCCTCAAGTCTGACTACTATCTGATGCTGCTCATCCATGTTGGCACAAATGATACTGATGGGTACCACGCAGATCATATCAAAATAATTTCATGGCTCTGGGAAAGAAGTTAAAGCAGATAGGGGCACAGGTGTTCTTTTCCTTCATTCTAACAGTCAAGAATAAAGGCCCAGTCAGGGAAGCTCACATTCTAGTGATGAATGAATGGCTGTGTCAACAAAACCATTTCTACATCCTGGACAAGCCTGAAGAAAATTTCTGCAGGATCTAGTGGCTGTAGTAATCTGTGACCAGCTGTCATCTTGTGGTCATCTTGTGGTCCAGTTTCACCTTCCTTTCTGCTTGAGTGTTTCCATCTTTGATGCCTAAATAAGCATTCCATTGATATAGTCCTCATATTCCCGGATGCTTTTCATTGCCACCTCCTCTCTGACTTCGGCCATCTGTTTCCTGAGGGACTCGATCTGCAGGCATCCTTCACACTGGTTCCTCAATCCTCACTGTGAATCAAGACATCTGGACAGCAGTAGAAGTAGTAAACAGCTTGTGAAAGCTAATTTCCACTGCCACACTCAGAATCCCTTCTTGTAGTCCTATTTGTTTGCTTATTTGTTGCTTGGAAGTTTAAAGTGGCTTAACTTGGCTGACCTATATACAGAACTCATCCCTGGTACAATTAACATTAACACAGGTAACAAGCTCTTTCAATTCCCAAGGTTTCAAACAAAAATTTCCCATTGAATCTTGTAATTTCTGCCTTACTTTTTCCATGGTCTCCTTAAACATGGCTAATTCTTATTATCTTATTTCATGTTAGCATTTTTTCCCTTTTATTCTCTCTTTATCTAATAATAGATGTTCCTTTTTTTCATTTGTTTCACCTCATGAAATTTCTCATTCTTAAAGGCTTTCAATTTTTCTTTGTCTTTCTCTCAACATTTTTAATGGATATCTTAAAACCGATTTTTTGTTTTAATTGTAGTTCCATGGCTTAATGACAGTGCTTCAGGAGACCTGTGTTTTATTCCTGGATTCAGCTCCTGTTCATTGGGCCTGTAGGAGCTGGGGATGATGGGAAGGTAGCATTAACAAGATCCAGTCATGTGGAGTATATAACCAGCATCAAACCAAAACAACACTGTAGGGCAGATTTTAAATGCCCTGCGCATGTAAATCCCAGCCTCTATGTGTGTGGCCGGGCCTTATATGCGCCGGGTGGATCTTCCAAGAGGCCTGGCCACGCGCGTAAATGCCGGTACACGCTCAAGTGCCGAGCCTCTTGGAAGAGTTGGGCCAAAAGGCGTATTTTGGGTTGGGTGGGGCGGGGTGGGCTGGGACAGCGCCATTACTTGCTGTCCCAGCCCACCCCGCCATGGCTTAATGACAGTCCACATGACTGTCCACATGACTGGATCTTGTTATTTGCTGTCCCAGCCCACCCCGCCCCACCCCGCCCCTCCCCACCCAAAATACGCCTTTTGGCCCACCTCTTCCAAGAGGCTCGGCACTTGAGCGTGTACCGGCATTTACGCGCGTGGCCAGGCCTCTTGGAAGATCCACCCGGCGCATATAAGGCCCGGCCACACACATAGAGGCTGGGATTTATATGCGCAGGGCATTTAAAATATGCCCTACAGTGTTGTTTTGGTTTGATGCTGGTTATATACTCCACATGACTGGATCTTGTTAATGCTACCTTCCCATCATCCCCAACTTACTTCAGCACCATCGGGAGCTGAAGTAAGTTGGGCCACAAAGATAAAACTTTTTTTTTTTTAATTTAGGGGTTGGGGAGGAGAGGGAAAGGGGAAGGGAGGGGAGGGTAGGGGGTAGGGAAGTTCCCTCCCAATGTGCTCCTTAATTGGAGCGGACTGGGAGGGAAATGGGGAAAGTAACGATGTGTTGCCACGTGAAAGTCGCAAAAATGTACCCTCTCCCTTGTGCGTGCTTATTTTTTTAAAAATCTACCCCTATATGTGGAATATAGGATGCACGCGTACTAGGTTTTGAAAACTGATAATATCTTTTAACTTATGACAAGGATGGTTTATGCAATGACTGGACTATTTCTTTATTTATTTATTTCTTTATTTATTTAGACGTTTTTATATAACGATGAACGTTGAGAACATCTCATCGGTTCACAATAAACGAAATGCAGCAATATAAGCTTTACAGTGAAACACAGAACAATGAGCATAAAGTTGATTAACAGGAAGTATGAAAGATAAAATAAAGACAAGTAAGATAAATATAAACATAAACATAAAACTGAATGACTTACAAATTATATGGCATAAAATAAGACTATTTACAAATTAAATGGTACGAGATATAACAAAAAGAGGAAAGGGGTAAAAAGGCAGAGGACGGGGGGAAGAAGGGCGGGAAGTTAGAGCAACGGGGGTGAGACTAAGGGGGAGAAAGGAAAGGAGGGGGGAAGAGAGGGGGTTATGAGTCAGTGGAGGGGAAGGTGTGCTGTTAAGTGTATGCTTGTTTGAAAAGGCAGGTTTTCAGGTTCTGTTTAAATTTTTTTGGGCATGATTCTTGACGTAGGGAAGAAGGGAGCTTGTTCCATAGGGCGGACCCCGCTAAGGATAGTGCCCGAGCTTTAGTGGAGCAGAGCTTAGTCTGTTTGGGTAATGGAATGTGCAGTGTTGCTCTGTGTTGCTGTCTTGTAGGTCTGTTTGTGTTGTGGAAAGTGAGATGTTCTTTGAACCATTGCATATTTTGGTTGTGGAGGGCTTTGTGGATAAGGGTGAGAGATTTTTATGTTATTCTTGCAGTGACTGGTAAACCAATGCAGGTGTTTCAGTACAGGGGTGATGTGGTCGCTTTTGTGGGTATTAGTGAGGATCTGGGCAGCAGCATTTTGGAGTAATTGAAGAGGTTGCAGCGTGCTTTTGGGTAAGCCTAAGAGCAAGGCGTTATAGTAGTCAATTTTAGATAGAATTAAGGCTTGAAGAATGGTGTGAAAGTCGCTGAGGTGTAGTAGAGGTTTAAGTTTTTTTAGGAAGTGTAGTTTGAAATAACAGGCTTTAAGTGTGTTATTAATGAAATTTTTGAAGGTAAAGTGGTTATCGATTGTAATGCCGAGACTGTGCACATGTTGGGGGGAGGCAGTGAGGGAGTGGGGAGTGTTGCCTGATTGAAGGGGTGGGGAAATGCTTTGGGGTGCGATATAGAGTAGCTCTGTTTTGACAGTATTGAGTGCAAGGAAGTTGCTTGTCAGGAGAGTATTAATGGCCAATAGGGTGGAGTTCCAGGTCTCGGTAGCTTTGTGAAGTATGTCGTTTACAGGTATAATAATTTGCACATCATCAGCATAAATGAAGTGCGGGAGGCCTAGCTTGGATAGGAGGTTGCAGAGGGGGAGGAGATAAATGTTGAACAGGGTGGAGGAGAGGGAGGAACCTTGTGGCACACCTTGTACAAGGGCGATAGGTTTGGATGTACAATTGCCTATCTGGACACTATATTGCCTGTCCTGCAAGTAGGACTGGAACCATTGACGTGAAGGAAAAATAAAAATGAGTAAAAGCCATTGATTGCTCTCAGTGAAGGTTCCTGATGCTATAGCTTCTTGAAGCTTGCAGCTGAAAGGATCAAGAAGGCTAGAAATATATGCATTAATGGTTCTATACTTGTATTTTTCTGTATTCCAATTTTTGCTACTATAACAGGGGTTAAATCTACAGAGTATTTGTTCGAAATACCGAACCACTGATGCTAACTGGAGATTAATTTTTAATGCACAATTCCCCTGGGATACTTTTGAGAGTCTAAGTCAATGGCTCTCAAAGCTCTCGTATCAACTCCACATTCAGTCAGGTTTTTCTGATATCCATAATGAATAGGGATGAGATAAATTTGCATATACTGGGTCTCCAGTGAATGTAAATTTATCTCATATGTTACCAGGCACTCTATTTGGCTGATCTTTGTTTCAGAATGGCTCAGAGTTCTTGTTAGAAAATATATTTTTTTAATACAGAAACCTTTGTATAAGAAAATCACTGTACTTGTTTACAAACACAGAAAGATGAATTTCCATCCTATTTAGTTTTCCCCAGTCTATTAGAAAATAGACAGGTTGAATGGTGCAGTACAGTCACTTTTAGATTAGGAATCTGTTCCGAAAAGAGTATTCCAGCTTTTCCCATACTCTCACTATCTTAGAGGTAGAGTTGTTTTGCAGCAAACTTTCAGTTCATTCACAGTTCTATCTTGCTACCCTGGAAGCACAGCCAAACCAGAATACGAGAAGGGTGAAGCACACTGGACTGTAGCATGACCTTCAGATTCCTCTAGCATGATTAAACTCAGAATTATTTAGTTGCTTGGTGGGGAAACTCTCTGGAGAGACACCTTCACTCAAGAGGCTCACACCGGCATGCACACCAGCAACTAGTAGGTGGAACTCACTAGCACACTCAGGGGTTTTCTCACTCTTCCTCCTGGCAGAATGTATTATTAATAATTCTATAGAGGTAGATAGGGTTGTACCTTTTTAATATATTTTTATACCATTAATACTGGGAGGGTTACACATATTTATTGTGGATACCCTGAAAACCTGACTGGCCATGGCATGGGAGGATCAGTAGGACAGGTTTGGAACCACTGGTCTAAGACCAGTGAGTGTTATACAATATCAGAAAAGTCTTGTTGATTCCTTTTTTTCTAATTTCTCCAGGTTCTCTAAAATACATCAGATTTATCTTTTCCAAATATTTCCTCGATATTAGGTTTAAATGCAATTCTGTCTACACTGACGGTTAGGCAATGTCAGCTTTCATTTATATTACTTGCCTGTTTGACAAACAGTACTATATAGTCCAAAAAATCTAAACAAATAAGAAAGGGGACTTTGAAGAAAAGGAATGTCACTTTCATAGCAGGTTATTCGAGAATGACAACTGTGAATACTGAATAATGGTGTGTTTAGTAAGACAGAAAATGATGAGAACCATCAATAGAGATGTACAAAGAAGTTCACACCAAAAGGAAAATGGAGAAACATGCCATTATTGGCATTTCACATTTTTGGTAGAATAAACCATTTTTGAGCAAAATAAAGAGAACACGTCTGTCCTTGGTCATCTCTCTCTTTCTTTCTGTCTTGGTTTCGCCAGTAAACACGCTTCCGGTCTCAGGTTGTTTGCAATATCCTTATTTATTGCTGTCTTGCTAGCACCAGTGCAGTTAAGAAACAACACATAAGCAAAAACATAACTTTGTCAGATTCCTATCTGTATTCTTGATAGCAGTCCCTAGGAGTGGCTAGTACTACCAGTTTTCTCCACAAGTTAAACCCCCAATTTGTCTGATATTTCAGCAGGTATTTACCTGAACATCGGGTAGGGATGTGAATCGTTTTAGGACGATTAAAATTATCGTCCGATAATTTTAATATCGTCTTAAACCGTTATGGAACACAATACAATAGAGATTCTAACGATTTATCGTTATAAATCGTTAGAATCGTGAGCCGGCACACTAAAACCCCCTAAAACCCACCCCCGACCCTTTAAATTAAATCCCCCACCCTCCCGAACCCCCCCCAAATGAGTTAAATAACCTGCGGGTCCAGCGGCGGTCCGGAACGGCAGCGGTCCGGAACGGGCTCCTGCTCCTGAATCTTGTTGTCTTCAGCCGGCGCCATTTTCCAAAATGGCGCCGAAAAATGGCGGCGGCCATAGACGAACACGATTGGACGGCAGGAGGTCCTTCCGGACCCCCGCTGGACTTTTGGCAAGTCTCGTGGGGGTCAGGAGGCCCCCCACAAGCTGGCCAAAAGTTCCTGGAGGTCCAGCGGGGGTCAGGGAGCGATTTCCCGCCGCGAATCGTTTTCGTACGGAAAATGGCGCCGGCAGGAGATCGACTGCAGGAGGTTGTTCAGCGAGGCGCCGGAACCCTCGCTGAACGACCTCCTGCAGTCGATCTCCTGCCGGCGCCATTTTCCGTACGAAAACGATTCGCGGCGGGAAATCGCTCCCTGAGCCCCGCTGGACCTCCAGGAACTTTTGGCCAGCTTGTGGGGGGCCTCCTGACCCCCACGAGACTTGCCAAAAGTCCAGCGGGGGGCCGGAAGGACCTCCTGCCGTCCAATCGTGTTCGTCTATGGCCGCCGCCATTTTTCGGCGCCATTTTGGAAAATGGCGCCGGCTGAAGACAACAAGATTCAGGAGCAGGAGCCCGTTCCGGACCGCTGCCGTTCCGGACCGCCGCTGGACCCGCAGGTTATTTAACTCATTTGGGGGGGGTTCGGGAGGGTGGGGGATTTAATTTAAAGGGTCGGGGGTGGGTTTTAGGGGGTTTTAATGTGCCGGTTTTGCGATTTTTAGATTTTTAGATTTTTCACGATTTTTCACGATATTTTACCCCCCCAAACGGCAACAATACGATTCCCTCCCCCTCCCAGCCGAAATCGATCGTTAAGACGATCGAGGACACGATTCACATCCCTAACATCGGGTACCCCACTGACTGGGATCCTTCCTCAGTCCCAGCTTCCCCTAGCTGTTTCTTTTTGCAAGGTTCCAGTTTCATGGATGATTCCCAGGCCCTCTGTTCTTCCTGTGCTAAACATCCCCACTTTCTTTCCGTGGCTTATTTTCAAGTCTTTCCCGGGGGGGGGGGGGGGGGGAGGGAACAGCATCTGGTCCTTCCTTTTCCCAGCACTTTACCCAGAAACTCCCTCTGTCTCATTTCAGGCCTTTCCTATTTTTTTCTATAGTACTGGTTGCAATGTGTCCAGGAGTGCCAGAAGGTTTTGTTTATTTAGTAGACTATGCTTTGTTGTAATTATATGTAGGGAATGGTCTTATTCTAAATTTGCATTTGGGTGCAGATATTCTAAATCTTAGCCTATTATTTGTAGAACCCCTGCCATCACATTTAGGAGGTTCCTAGCATTTGACAGAGAAATCCATATAGGTCTGATATCATTTCCTGTGAGTCAGCACTAGGGATGAGAATCGTGTGATCGATCGTCTTAACGATCGATTTTGGCTGGGGGGTGGGAGGGAAATCTGATCGTCATGGTTTTTTTTGTAACCTCTGTTTGCTAGTGGATGAGGATTTGTAAATACCCTATTCTGTCTGACCTGGAAATAAATCAGAACAGTTTTAGCATCAGTATGAATTTTGTGAATAGCCCCTGCACTACATGGAAGGTGTTGTAGAGTCACAGATTCTGGAGGGATGCTGATAGTGTCTAGGAAGGAAAACTGTATCCCTTCTCAAGAAAGGTCTGGTGAACCTTTTCATAGAGGAGTTTCAACTCCTGGTCAGTGGTCATCATACCATCTGATAGAACACTGACCACTAAGAACCCTGTAACTAGGACAAGATATACCCCATGACTTTTGATTACATTGCCTTTACTCAGCTTTAATCAGCATGCTTTGCTTCTGGGCTAGTTTTGTCCTTCTGGTTGCTTTTGCCTATCTCATGTCTTACTGATACACTACACTCTGTTGTGGAGTACCCCATCATGCACACTACCATCAGTGTGCTAACAGTCATTCTTTAATTCAATGGTATACAACTCTGCTCTTTAAAGGCTACAAACAGTTCAGAATAGCAAAGCAACCAAAATATATTCATATGTTCTTTAAATTTAGATTATGCCTTTTTATTGGTAGCTCAAGGGAGTGATATTCAAGTATAGTAGGTAGGTCTCTGTCCCCAGAGGTTTTACAATTTAGTGGGATGGTTTACTGACTGACACCTAGATTAATCAAAATGTGGTAACATAGCACTTCACATTGGTAGTGTCATGTGGGAGAGAACGAGAGAGAGAGAAACTATTTGTAAGGCCTGCATAGTAGTCAGCTATTTAGATCTCTATAAGAGGGCCAGCTAATAGCTCGAGGTGAGGTGTTGGTAGTGGTTTAGGGGCCAGTTTTACATGCAGAGATGTATGAACTGCACAGTACAACTCAGTGAAGATTTGACATCATTTGGAGTAAGGAAAGTCTCACAAACAGATAACATAGTAGAAATCTCATCTTTGTGAGACTTTCCTCACTCCAAATGATGTCAAATCTTCACTAAGGTGTACTGTGAAGTTCTTACTCTCACTCTGCATGTAAAACTGGCCCCTAAACCCTAAACCACCACCATCACCTTATCTCAGGCCATTAGCTGGCCCTCCTATAGTCATATAAATAGTTGAATACTGTGAAGCTTTCCCCAGAGGTTTTCTCTTTCTCTCTCTTTTTCTCTCTCTCTCTCTCACCTTTATTGCAGAGGCGGCTGGACAAGAACAGGAAGGAGGACCACTAGAGGCAGACGGATACATGGAGGAGATGGAGGTGGACAAGTTGGAGAAGCCAGAGCTAGAGCTGGAGCTGGAGCCAATACCGATGGAGGTGGGAGATGAATGGTGGAAACCCCCTTAAGGAGACTTGGATTGCTAATGCCATACAGTTTATAAGAGATGTGCTTCGGCCGAACCTTCACTTCAGCCTTCATTATTGGCCCACTGTGGAAAATTTCGTTTCCCGTGGTTTGGGCCGATTTTTTTTTTGCCAGTCCTGATCCAAAAAACCCCCCCCACCCAACCTTTCAGATTTAATAAATTTCAATCCCCTTCCTTCCCAATCCCCCCAAAACTTGCCTAAAGTCCCTGGTGGTCCAGCGGGGTCCCGGGAGCGATCTCCCGCACTCGGGCCATCGGCTGCCAGTAAACAAAATGGCTCCGATGGCCCTTTGCCCTTACCATGTGACAAGGACTATTGGTGCCATTGGCTGGCCTCTGTCACATGGTAGGAGCAATGGACGGCCAGTGCCATCTTAAAAAATGGTGCGGGCCATCCATTGCTCCTATCATGTGACAGAGGCCTGCCAATGGCACTGATAGCCCCTGTCACATGGTAAGGGCAAAGGGCCATTGGCACCATTTTGATTAGTGGCAGCCGACGGCCCAAGAGAGGGAGATCGCTCCCGGGACCTCCGCTGGACCACCAGGGACTTTAGGCAAGCTTTGGTGGGGGGGGGGGGGTCAGGAGGGTAGGAGATTGTAATTAATTAAATCAAAAGGGTTGGGGTGGGTTTGGGTTTGGTTTTTTTTATGTGCCCTTTCTCCCCCCCCCCCAAAAAAAAAAAAATGAAAGGAAAACCACACGAAATTTTGTGGGGTTTTCCTTTCATTTTCGGTGACCCCCGAACCATAACGAAATAGGAAATATCATCTATATTTCCTATTTCGTCACAAACGAATGCACAATTCTACAGTTTAGAGTCTGGTAGAAGGAACTGCCATGGGTGGTAGTAGCTGTAGTTGGGCAAGGCAAAGAGCATAAATCTCCCTCTACAAGCTACGGTGGGTGGTTGCAGTAAGAGCATGGTTTCCCTCAAACCAAGCCCACAAGCACTAGAGGCTGTGCTTGAAAAGAGACTCTTCTGGTCTTAGCCAGAGACTGTGCTTAAAACAGACAGGGCTAAACCCTCTGGCAAAAACAAGAGACTGATCATTAGGTGGTTCTGTCCATGAACTGTGATTTGACCTGTACAGAGAAGGCCAGACCTATTTTCAGAAGGCCTGCCATGAACTGGAATGTTACGGTAGATGGAAGTATTTTATCCCCGGTCTTTAAACTCCCACAGGGTTAAAGCATCTGCTCAAGCAGGGGCTGTGTTTTGAGGTTGCCAAAGGAGAATTGTTTAGGGAAGTATTGGCTGTGTTGGGGAATATTTCAACCCGTGGAAAATCGGAAACAATGACACTATGCAGTAAGGGGGTCATTTTCCAAGGAGTTACCGCAGGAGATAATTCCACAAATCGTGCTAACAGCTGTTAACGTGATTTGTGAATGCAAATTTCTAATTTTGTATTCAGGGGGCAGAGTTGGGGTGGAGCATATGTAAAGTAAGAAAGAGTTATCGTGTGCGGCGAAACAGCTGCAGTGTTAGCACGGCTGCTACAACCCTTTCATTTGCAATATGTGAGTGAGAGAGAGAGAGAGAGAGAGAGAGAGAGAGAGAGAGAGAGAGAGAGAGAGAGAGAGAGAGAGAGAGAGAGAGAGAGAGAGAGAGAGAGAGAGAGAGACTTGCTATAGTGTCTCTTCCCTAGAGACAGGTATTTGTATCCCTATGAGAGGCCCACCTAGTAACTTGAGGTGGGGATTAGGTATTAGTGTAGGGGGTTGGGGGCCACTTTCACATTCAACATGAGACGTACGAACAGAACAGTGGTCTCTTGTGAAGATTGGATGGCCTTCGGAGTGAGGAAACTGGACACTCTATCTGGGCAACAACAAGCTAGGTTGAGAGAACAATGTCCAAATCTCATCTTGGAGTGAGTTTCCCCACTCCGAAGGCCATCCAATCTTCACAAGAGACCACTGTTCTGTTCGTACATCTCATGTTGAATGTGAAAGTGGCCCCCAACCCCCTACACTAATACCTAATCCCCACCTCGAGTTACTAGGTGGGCCACTCATAGGGATACAAATACCTGTCTAGGGAAGAGACACTATAGCAAGTCTCTCTCTCTCTCTCTCCCTCCCTCCCTCCCTCCCTCCCTCCCTCCCTCCCCCCCCCCCATCATGAACTGTGATAAACATCTCTCAGATACTGACACAGGACATATTGTGCACTGCAATGATTCTTTGGGTGTTTATCACGTGCTGGTACATTATCTGATACCTGGAGCAATGTGAGTATGTTAATGAACTGATTTGCATCAAAATTCACACACTGCATTATTTTGAGAAAAGTTAACTATACCTCATCAGGACACTAGTGCATGTCCCAATGCTCTCTGGGCTTTCCTTAAAGGGCCTGAGCAGCCCAAAATGTCTCCCCTCCAAGTCTCAGGAAACCCCTTGGTTTTTTAAGAGGTCTTCTGTTCCAACCTCCTTTGAGGTAGTCCATGTTGTGAAAAAGCAAAAAAAATAAATTTTTCATCAACCATTCCTGGTTGAATCCCACCCCCATTGAATCCCAAACCCAGTCCTATTTTAAAATGAAATTGATCCCAAAACCCATGGATCTCCACATTGCCCTACTCCTAGAGTTTCCCTTGCATTAATTTATGATCTCTGGTGGCTTATTGGAGCCCTGAGTGCCCACTGGTGCTCTGGACTTGGTGCCACCATGTTGAAAATGGTGCTGGTCTACCACAGGGAGACTTTTGCCCATATCATGTGAGCCTAAGGGGTTTTAAGGAGACCAGGGGACACTGTTTGAGCCACATGGACCCTTGAAAAGATGGTAGCCCAGGATATGAGTTGACATCATATACTATTTCGAGGGGGCCAACTAATTTGCAGTATTTTATCTGGTGGGAGTTTACTGCCAGGGAAAATACTGAAGAATTAACAAAGCTGTGGTACTTTGTAGTGTAGCTTTATGAATCCCATGATATGTTCCCCTCTGAGAAAAATACTGTGGCTTAGTAAATAGACTACAAAAGTCTGTACCTCAGGCAACGGAGAATGAAGTGACTTGCCTAAGGTCACAAAGAGCATCAGCATTAGATCAAATGTATGCAAATTTATATTATGAATATTAATTCTAGTTATGCTGAAATTCAGACAGGTTTGAAATGCTTGAGGAACACAGGTATGCATGCCTGCTTTCACTCACAATGAGTTCCTTATTCCATCTGGGATATGTGCACATAAAATACTACAGAAATATTTGGGGGACAATTTTCAAACTTTCTGGCTAAATGCAAAGTTCATGGTTACTTGGTACCCATTAACATTGTGCCCAATTTCCAAAGGAACATATGCACCTACTTTCTCTTTGAAAATTGTCCTCAGGTACAAAGTATCCATGGAGTTTTCAATGGAAAATGTATATAGATTAAAAAACTAATCTATGTGCTGTATTTCCCTCCCTTGACAGAAACATACCTCTGGGAATGGCTCTTCTAAATAAGTCTAAAAGTAAGCATGCCATGGAAGACTGCATCTACTTGTAACGGGATGGAAGAAAGGCAATTTTCAGACAGCCAACTTACCATGGTAATTGCTATTTATTGGCATAAATGGCTTTGAACATTTCTCTCATTATGCTAAGGGTGATCACATCATGGACAAAAGAATTGCCTGATTTCAGAAGCACCGAAAACAGACGAAAAAGGAAAACATTTGAAAAGAAAGGAAGAATGAAAGAACAGTGAGTCAAGAGCTGAAAAAGAAATCAGTCAAAGGCAAATCTTGAAAAGGCTATTTGTTTGTTTTTGCTTAGCATGAAAGACTTTGGAAGAACAAAACATATAACAGGAAAAATCATCCTGAAACACTAAAAATTCCATAAGTACTGAAAGAGTTTATTTATTTTTTATTTCATAATTTATTCTTTATTGGCTTTTAAACAATTGTACAAGAAGAACAAGAATAAGCTGACAGGAAATATCAATGAAAACAATAAAAAAATAAAAGGAATAAAATACACATGGTCATGATTATTCTCCCAGTCCACCTTGTAGAGCCAACATAAAGTAATTATTAAGGAAAATAGCATCCTTCACTATTGATTGCATACAATACAATACTTTTATTAAACCCCAATTTTGCATAAGCTTCCTATTCACCTGCTGGATTCCCTCCACCCTGACCTATTTCTAATGCTACTGGCTCTGGGGATATTACAGCAAAGCGGATAATACTTTCACACTTGAAATATAATCAATCCAGGCAAGAGAGAGTGGAGTAAATTACAGTCCTTAAAATGTTGATAATGAATACATCCTTTTATTGTGATGATAACTCCTCTGTTTAAATAAGTATTCAAGACAGTACTCTTGAATGTTGTCCCCCAACATGGGCTCCATGTTTCGCCACCACAGCTTCATCGGGAGGGACAGCAATCAGGAATTCACATGCTACAATTCAAATAACAAATAAAACAAAATCAGGTAAGGACCAAAAGGTGGCACAATACAGCATATGGGTTAAGATAAAATTAGAAATGTACCTTTTCTGAACTGACAGGGAGCTCACAATACAGTACCCATTACTGAAACTTTTTAAAGACGCCGAGAAAAGGTGCTGAAGAGCACAGCCAATCAGTACACCACAATGATAGCTTCAGGTAACCAATCAAAATAAATGATGATATCAGTGTTAAAGCCTCAACATTACAAGTTCAAATACAGAAGCACACAGCTTCGGGTAACCAATCAGAGTAAGTGGGGATATAACTATAGTCAATGGAGTTGAAGTAAGACCAGAAGTGACCTGCTTGGGGGGTTCCATTGCTCCTCTTAACACTGGTTTTGAGGAACTAGGTGTGAAGCAAATGTCAACTGCAGATCCAAAGTTGTTGGTTTCTACCCCAAATGTTGGAGGAGCAGAAGATAGCTCTACTCCATTGGGAGAAGAATTTATTAGAACAGTACCAGTCCCTATACCAGTTGCTGTTGTGATTTGTACCATTAGGAAGAAGCTCCAGGGAGAGTGGAATACAGTGACTTGACTGAACCTGGAGATGTGACTTTAAAGGCTATCTGGAAGGTGTAACCAGAACTGAAGTCACAATATTTCAATCTATTGCCCAATTATCTGCCTTTTCTGTAGGGGCTGCATCTAAGCTGACCAAAATTGATAATGGAGTTTCTAATTTAGAAAAGCAGTGTGTAAATGTTCTTGATTAAATTTCTAATATGCGTGTTTCATTAGCTGCTAATATAAAAGAATTTCTTTATATTCATTCTAAGATAGAATCTATGGAAAATACTTTGCTAAAAATGTACGTATTTTATATTTCCCTAAATCTAGATATATATCACCTATGAAAATATTTGGGAAATATGTTAAAGATGTGCTACAGATAGATCGATCTAAGGAAATTGTTATTTCAAGAGTTTAAAACACGTGTTGATGAAGAGGGGGATTAGACATTTCTCACAGGACAAACAGGATGGTAGTCCTCACAAATGGGTGACATCGAGGATGGAGCCCTGTACGGAAAACTTTTCTGTCAAAGTTTCAACAAGCTTTGACTGACACTGGCACACTGGGTGCACTGAGCATGCCCAGCCTGCAATTATCCCTGTGAGCCACAGGTGTCTCCCTCAGTCTTCTTTTTTCCGCTCTGCAGTCAGCATAGCGGTTGGAGCTCTGTGAGGATTTTTTTAACTAATTACCTCATGGAAACACTTAACTTTTCACTTCAAAAAACACTTTTCCCTGCACAGGTCTCCCTCCGCGTACGTTTTTACGACGCTCGGTGAGTACTAATTCTTATTTTTCGGTCGGTTCCTGTCACTATCTTAAGGCTGTTAACTGACTGAAGCCTTCCCTTCCCCCATTTTTCAGTTAGCTTTAAACAGCTTGCGAGTATCTCTGTGACACTCTGCTTGCTTATGCTAGTGGGGTAGGGATTTTTTCCTTAACTTTAGGACTTCTGTAGCTTCAAGTCCTTCGTTCCCTGGTACCCTCACGCAGTCGATACCCTATCGCTACACCGGGACCCTCCTAAACCGCCCTGGGCTTTTATATGTCATCAGCGCCCCTCCCCCCATGGTGCCCTGATGCCTTTATCCATGTTTTTTGCTTTTCAGTGCTACCAGGCTTTTTCCTCCTACGCACTGTTTTTTTTCCTTGGGCTTCCTCGGTGCCGTCCCTACCCGGATGCATGCCATTGACGCACACGCTGTTAGTCACTGCCATGCATACTCGGGTCGCCGCCACCGCTGCCCGAGACACTTTTTAACGATCCCAGGGTCACTTCATCGATGCCACCCCCCCTTTTGGGGATGCCATCGATGCCCCATCCTCCCCACCGATGTCCAGCCCTTTTCCATCGGTGGGCATCGGTGCCACATCGATTCGTTGGTGGGCATCGATGCCGGATGGTCCCCATCGGTGGACATCGGTGCCGGATGGTCCCCATTGATGGACATCGGTGCCGGATGGCTTGTCCGTCGATGGCATTGGTGCCGGATGGCCGTCCGTCAATGGCATCGGTGCCGGGTCCTTTTGCATCGATGGACACCGATGCCCAGGTGTTTCATCCATGGGCATCTATGTTAGAATGCATCCATCGAGGGCAGTCGATGCCAGGCTGCTCCCATCGGTGAAATTCGATGCCCAGGTGGGTCCCATCGGTGGGTATCCATGCCGGCTCGATTCCGTGGATGGGCATTGATGCCAATGCCAGCCTTATGGCTGGCATCGATGCCCATGCCAATTCCAGGACTGGCGTTGATGCCGGGATGGAATTCATCGACTGGGAGATCCATGCCATCGATTCCATACGTGTCCATATCGATGCCACCGACACACGTGTCTGGGGCACCGATGCCATGTACACTTGGAAATCTGAGTCTGTCCAAATCGATACCGTCAACGTCTGTGGCCCTATAGTTGATGCCCGTGGCCATGCCACAAACGGCATAAATGCCCGCCTCCATGCATCGATGCCCTCGACACCTCCGTTTTCCTTCGGTGTCCTTGACGCCCTATTGATTCGACTTCGACTCAGTCGATGCCGGTATCTTTTTCAATAACGGCAATGTTTTTCGATTATTCGATTCCACATCGTTTCAAAGATACCTATGCCACTGCTGTCAGTGCCCGTCACTGTCATCATTCTCCTGGCCAGTCATCGACGATTTTTCATACCC
This sequence comes from Rhinatrema bivittatum, assembly GCF_901001135.1. NCBI lineage: Eukaryota > Metazoa > Chordata > Amphibia > Gymnophiona > Rhinatrematidae > Rhinatrema > Rhinatrema bivittatum. The sequence goes on along the minus strand of NC_042615.1, from coordinate 218,824,798 downwards.
ATTTTGATGATATCCTCGAAGCCCCTTAGGTTGCCTTCAATATCGTCAATACCGACATAGCACCGCCACATAATACCCTCGCCTCCTCACATTGCTCCACGCTTTGGGTTCTTTTTTAAGCCCCGTATTAGCTTAAGACACTCCATTGTGTCAGGAGCAGAGCAGGCGTGCTGACAGTTCGTCATCGATCGCCTTCCAGGACGACGAGGGCTTCCATCTCGGCGCTGGGGAAAGACCGGGCCGAGCACCGTGGCACCCATCATCGCCGACATCGTGATCGTCCGCCGCTGGCGCCATCCAGCACATCGGTGCCATCCTTCTCCAGGCTGGACAACGCTCGGGCAGAGCGACATCACCACTGCCATCAGCACTGTTCCTACAGTTTTGGCAGTCCTTGGTGATCCAGAACTTCCGGATCCAGGTCCGACAGCTTCTGCATTGGCGTCACGACACATCGAGCCGCTGTGACGAGGGAAGGGAACATGAGTTCCGTTAGGGCTCCTCTGTTCCTGGCGTGCCCCACCGTCAAGTGGTGTGGGACTATGGCCATCTGTTACACTTAGCAGTCTAAACGCCACTCACACCTGGCCTGTCTCCTCTGTACCTGTGCCACCATACCGGGTTTCAGAGCGAGATGGACGTTTACGTCCCCGGCCTTACCCTCGAGGACTCCGGAGACCGTCGGGGTCAACAATCTTCACCGGCTCGTCTTGCGGTGATCCACGTCGGATGGTAAGTACCCGCTTCGGCGGCATTCCCATAGAGTTGTGTTCTCCCATTCGGACCGTGGTTCGAAAAGTTCTGGGTCATGTGCCTTTTAGAACTGTATTAGTGCCACATATCACTATGTTAGCTATGTTAGCCACAATATCAGGAGAACCCCTCTATCTTCTTGGGATTGCAGCAGGGCTTCTTCTCTTGTCAGTAACAAGTCCCTGTGCCAACCAATGCTCTGACTCTTGGTTCCCTCCCAACCAAGGTCCAGCTGCATTGGCTAATCTGCTAAACATGAGATTCAGCAACCATTGCCCCATGTACAAGTCCACCTTGAGGCCTGGCCACAGGTCTCAGTGTCTCCTTGTACAGCATACAGAAATGCGGGTACCACTTACCGCTCACACACCTGCAGGAGCCTACATGATATCCTCCATTGGGACACCTCCTGGTCTCCCATCTGGTCAGATATCAGAGCGGCCACCCCACCTTGTACCAAAGTCCCGGTACACTCCCCCAGGCGCTACGAAGTGCAGAGGGGAGAAGGGAGGGGGGTTGGGGAGTTTTAATTGCACTATTCTTTCTTTTAACAGAAAATAGTTACTCTCCGCACATCCTGGACCTAAGAAAATCCAACTTTCTTTAGACGTCACAGGTACAATGGTATCTTTGGTTACCATCACTCCATACTGCAGTAAGTACATTATTTTAATGTTTCTATGTGCTTTATGGTGAGTCAACATTACAACCCCAAGCTCTGCCGCCGGCACCAGCTTCGGTAAGTGAACTGTCTCTTGCATCACTGTTGGTGAATGCTGTTTTCTCTGCGGAGTGTAACATCATTCACTTTCCTTGCATAGACTACTGCTAACCACTTTCAGTACATGCAAGGAGCTCTCACTTTTTTCAGGACTCACTATACATTTACTAACTGGGATTACTGTCACTGCCATAAATCCCTTCTGTAACACTTCTGGACACCACAGTCTTAAGACCCTCTTGTCCAGCATGCGCACAGACATTCTGATACATTGTTATATGTCCCTGCGCATATTTTCCATAACCTCAACCTTTCAACTTTTCATGGTTGGGCTATGGGGTTTCTTCCCACTATGCATTTTTCTCATAATTCAAAACTGCTATGGTTTATGTTCAGTGACATTCTATACTCAATGGACCTAAGTGGTTTCATTGCTTTCGTCCCTGATTCTTATCCCAGTTCGAACTAGGACCTAGTCTCCTTCGACTCATGCTCGCAATTCCTTAGGGTTATAAAGTTTCTCCTGAAAGCTGTCAACCCATTATGCATCTATTGCACTCCAGCATAGTTTCTCATAAACTTCATGGACATTGCACCCATGAGTTATGCCCTTATGCCTTCCAATACTGCTTTTGCAACAATTCTTTGTGCATACAGACAGACAGCATAGGGACAATGTGCTTTCCAACTCATAAGCACGCACAACCTCTTAGCTGCTCTGCTAGACAGCTGCGCAGCTCTACCCTTGGCCCTTGTTCACTTCATGCGTCCTTGGGCCACATATCTAAGAGATTTAATGAACGCTCTATCTGACCTTCTCCACGTAGGTTCTATCCTCTCGAATGGTCTCAATTACATGTGTACAGGGCAAATCTTTTAACGCTGAGTTTAACTAAACTTTCCTCTGCGTCTGCATCATTCCATACGATGCACAGGTTCTGCTCCCTACACATGTTTCCTATGCGTTCCCTTAGATGCCTTTTCTTCCATCAAAGGCCTCTTCAATATATCTCTTCTGCTGCCTCTCGTAGCCAGCATTCTTCTAATGTTGAACTGGGATGGGGTTCAGTATTCTTTTCCCCACTCCCTGACTGAGATCAGTATGCTTCCCATACTTCTCAATCCATCATATCAGTAACCTTTTATTCCCTCACCAGTCAGTCCCAAATCATAGACTTACTGATGTTCTTAGGTTCTGGTAGCGTCACAAAAACCTTCTAAACATAAATCTTGCCGTTTAATATGGCAGGCTTTACCTCCTGACGCTAAAAAAAAAAAAAAAAAGAGGTATTACCCCTTTTACTTTTCCACCATTTTTTCTTACTCCCTCGGATTCTGTTCTCCAGACATCCTCCACATAGATACACCTTTCTCTTAGGAGGTGTATCGTTTTGGGAGTTGGGTTCCCGTTTTCGGTAATCCTCTCTGAGTCGGCTTACCATGGATTATCCACTGATCAAGCCACCTCTATTTCTCTAATCACGGAATGAACATATATATTCTCCTTATAAGTCTCATACATTCTACGTTTGAGCCTTTCCATTCCTCTCTTCCACAGTTTGGCAAGGGAACTTCTTTCCCTCTTAATGTCATTCCTGCCAGCAGGGTCCGTGAGTTATGCACTCTTTCCATACTCACCTGACTCCGTTCCTCTGCCACTGAGTAGTTCTACGCATTCAACTTTCTATCCTTTTCAGGTAGATGTTGTATCTCCTTTCCTGTCGCAATGAAAACACCTCAGACCGGTCTTCAGGGTGAAGCGTGCTCTCCAGGCTTTTGGGAAGGCTGCTCTTTTATTGTAAATGATCTCATATGATACATACGTCACATATTTTCCTGCTACAATGTTTTCCACCACAAGTGTTTATGCTGACCTTTTACTACGTGGGTGCAAGTGGGCAGTAGGTGCAAGCGGTCAGTCTTCAGGCAGGGAGGGAGGAGGTCATTAGCTGGTCATGAGGCAATGGTACTGAGCTACCTAGGTGTGAAAACCCACAGAAATGCAAGTAGGTCATAAACTAAGCTAGTGCTGTAAAGCTTCTGCTGCAAAGCTTTTGCCCTAGATATGTGCCTTGCAGACTTCCTGTTAGGAAGTATGTTTGCTTGCTAAAACTTGCTGCGGTCGGAGCAAACAGTTTCTTTATGCTACGAGTAGGTTTTAGACATGGGACAGATGTTGACCTTCTGAGGTGGCGTGCCATCTGTCAGGGAAGCCAAACACCCAACCCCCACACTTTCCTCAGGAAATACTCTATTAATTTTTCCTAACCTCTCTCTCTCGCCCTAGGGAGAGACTGGGTTTTCCACATTCCTGGACAGTAATGCTGCGCTTACATTCTATCTACATTGCACTGCATTCCATGTGAATTCCACTTGACTCTTTCCTTCATGCAAGGGTCAAGCTGCTACTTCCAGTGGCCACACAGACCTAATCCTTCTGATTAAGTGGTCTATATTTCCTTTCCTACCAACAAGCAGACATTTCACTACAACACTGTGGGTATCCACATACTGTTGTGTCCGTCTTAGCCTTAACAGCTTCCCTTTGGTTACTGCTGCTTGTACTTTTTTATCAGGTTGCAGCCTGGAGTCCTCTCCATACCTTCGCAGCCTATTATTGCTTACATTTGACTAGCCGGCATGCTCCATGTTTGGCCAGTCCGCCTACTCTTACTTTTTTCAATTCACTACCCAACATCCTTCCACGAACCCATTATGGTGTTGCGGATGCCCTCCGTTCCCATTTCCACCTCAGTCGTTACGCCTTTGCGCATCTGCGGTGTATCTGGTGCATTCCCGGGCATCCTCAGCTCGGTACTCACCCATTTGTGAGGACTACCATCCTGCTTGTCCTGTGAGAAAGCAAATGTTGCTTCCCTGATGTAACAGGTGTTCTCACAGGACAGCAGGATGTTAGTCCTCACGAAACCCGCCCGCCACCCCGCGGAGTTGGGTCTGTATACTTTTATTTAGTTTTGCTTGCGCTTTTTAGCTATAAGACGAGACTGAGGGAGACACCTGTGGCTCACAGGGATAATTGCAGGCTGGGCATGCTCAGTGCACCCAGTGTGCCAGTGTCAGTCAAAGCTTGTTGAAACTTTGACAGAAAAGTTTTCCGTACAGGGCTCCATCCTCGATGTCACCCATTTGTGAGGACTAACATCCTGCTGTCCTGTGAGAACACCTGTTACATCAGGTAAGCAACATTTGCTATTTGCATTGTTTGATAGTTCTGTTTCAGCTTATGGATTTTCAAGGTACTATAAAAACTAGGGTTATTGTCACATTTGTAGCTAAATTACACAGGGATTTGATCCTTCGTCAATATTTTAAGAATAAAACAGAAAAGTTTTGTGGTGCTACGCTTCAGATTTTCCCAGATATTTCTAGAGAGACACAGCTGAGGAGAAGATTTTTTTTGGCCCTGAAGTCCAAGGTTCAGACTATGGGTTGTTTATTTTTATTTAAAATTCCTTGTAAATGCCTTATTACCCATCAGGGAAATAGATACATCTTCACTGATCCCTCCCACCTGGAATTTTTATTAGGAATGAAAGAATTTATTTTTATAAACATTGTATTTATGTATGCATTTCAGTGTCCATTTACACAAAATTCTGATTCAAATACTTGTAAGTTATTATTATTATTGATTAAAATTTTATATACTGCCTATAAATCATGTTAAATTATCGCTGTTAGTTAGATCGTGATACCTCATAGTAGGTAAGGCCTCTCGATTTTTTCAGAGAGCGCTCTTAAAGAAACATGTCACATTTCAAGCGTTCACCACCAATTGGTTTTACGCTAAAAGAGACTTGTTATTATCATTGTAATCATAGGTATCATCAATCGGAAAACTTAAGAATTTTTTTTCAAAAAGATTTTTGTTAAACTTTTTTAGTAAACTTTTTTTAGTGAGGTTAGATGCGAACAAATTACTTATCATTGTATGCTTGGCGTGCTGATTGATGATACCGATGATTACAAATATGCATAGTAATAAAAAAAGAAAAACAGTTCAACACCATATATGTAACAAGCCTTCAAATGGGAGAGAGGGGAATTCAATAATAGCAATGAGAAATGGAAAAAGAAAGAACATCTACAATTGCTTCTGGTTGTGTAAACTATGAGGGTCTACATTTTTAGCCCTATTTGAACATGCCCAACACTTCACTTATCCCAGAAACATTACCTTTCCAAAAATTCTCCAGTTGGAGAGGTTCAGAAAGACATACTTATTTCCTTTAAATCTGATCAAACATTTATATAGAAACTTTATAAAGAAATTAGTGTGCAGATTTAAGACCTGCAGCTTCATCTGAAGTCTTCCTTTTGAACTGTGTTGCATGTGTGAAATCAGGAAAATTTTCTCATCTTTTACCTGAAATAAGGTAAATCTTGATTCCTCAGAAAGTTCTCAGCACCAACTCCTTGTCCGACTCATGGACTAAGGAAACCAGAAGGGTAGCCCAAAAAGTAGTTTCATTGTTTATCAGCCTTGAGCTGACAGCATTGTTCCACGAATGTTATCAGCTCCAGACTATCCATTGTCAAGGTGGTATCAATTCCATCTCTTCCTTTTATTCTCATTCCTAGAAGCTATAGGTATGTAGAATGTCTTAGAGACTGATGGCAATGAATCAAGGAAACTTTAAATTCTCCAATAGGAACATTTTTATGAGCTACTGGGGTCATTGCTTGTTCTAATTTGTGATTTTGTCTTTGATAGCTTCATTTTAGAATTAATGTACTGACCAAAGAGATTGAAGGTGCTAAATGTTAACTTTTGAATATTTTAGTCACTTATCCTGCTAAATTATAGATCAAAAATTTAGCTGGATAACATAGGGTGTTCCCAGGTGGAGTTAATTTAGCCAGATAAATAATCCAGCTAACTCTGGTTGTGCTAAAACGTAGTCCAGCCATCTTTAAGATAGCTGACTACATTCAATAGTGCAGCTACAACACTGAACACTCCTCCAAAGTTAGCTGGATAAGTTTGTCCAGCTAACTTTGCAATATGGCCAGTGGCTGAATATTACTCCCTTCCCCCCTCCCCCCAATGTCCCCCAATTCATTTTCATTTTCACCCAGTTTCTGGTCCTGGCTTGTGTACAGATTGTTTGGTAAATAATATACATCCTTGTTTCTACAGGATGCAAAACACTCTTTGTCCTGTTTCTCCACCTCTTGTGGCATCTAACTCCTCACCACTTTGATTGAGAAATGACATCAGAGTCTCAACAAGTGAAAGCAGAGAATTGAGCTGCCATGGATGCAATCATTCCCTGCAGCTCAGTGTAATATCACACACATTAGTAATCAGCTGCGTACCCTCCCATTGTGTTCCCACACTGGCTCCAGACTGTAATTACACTGTAGCGCAAAGTTGTCTATTGGTCCTCGGTGCTGCATTGGAGGATCCATTGGGTACACTGCCAATTTCCCCTTTTCTTCCATGTGACTTGGGGTGAAAGGCAAACAGAAACTCTGGAATTAAGGAAAAAATACTGGGTTGAAGAGCATGTCCCTTCAGTACCTGGACCCATCAGTCATTTTTTCTTTTCTGCCCTCCCCCAAACATTTATTTAAGAGAAACATAATGCTTAGCTGTAATCACTATATAGCTCCATGTATAGCTGAGTCAGTTCTGGTTTTGCTCCCATTACAAAACTTCTAGAGGGGTAGCTGTGATAGTCTGTAATAGCAAAAATGACAGAGGCTGGTGGTACCTTTTAGACAGATTTATTGAGGCATAAACATTTGAGGACAGGAGTCTACATGTCCACAAAACCTTATGCTTCAATTAATCTGTTAGTTGATAAGGTATGACTGACTTATTTTGCTCCATCTCATGACCTCAGGTCTTCAGCTGAAGGATTGCTGAGGACTACATTTTCCATGGGTGAAATATGATCAGCACTAAGCCTTTTTTAGTGTGTTTCCCTCTATTTATTGAATAGCATGCCAAAACCATTAGATTGTAAAAGTAATTACCTGTTTTTCTGTAAACAAGTGAAAGTGAGATTGATTCAACAGGCTTTTAAAGTCTGATGTTTTATCTGTGCTTCATTGGTTTAGCTTTACTGCTGTTATGTTTTTATTGCATTTGTTTTTATTGCTTTATTTTTTGTTTTTAAGCATTGTGTTATGATGATCTATGTTGAAACTTTGTAATATGTCTTTTATATATTACTTGTTATTTTTAGTGTATTGTTATTTTCTGCTTTGATCCATTTTGGAAAAGCAGACTACAAATAATGTTGAATTGGATTAAACTGAATATAGTGCCACTAGCTTCTCGTTTGTTTATGAGCATGTGGTGTCCGTAGCATATTCTTTTTGGTATGCAACTACATGGTAATCCCCTTACATTCAACTTGTTTTCAATTATATACAGTTTAAACTCTGATTAAACTGTATATAATTTTACCATGTAAGCAATTGTTCTCTGCTTACATGCACCGCTCTCCAGTTAGAAATTGTTAATCTATCCCTTTTTTTCTAACATCCTGGTTCCACATTCCCTGTTGTAATGTAACTTTCGCTCTCTGTGTTAACTGGTTTACCCCCCCCCCCCCCCCTTAGTTTATTGTAAACCGGTACGATAAGACCTGGTCTTGAGCATCGGTATATTAAAACTAAATAAATAAATAAATAGAATAGAATAAATAAGCAATCTGATTTGTTAAAACAAGGGTGTTTGCCCAGAAGTGCTCTGTTTCATGAACTGCATAACTTTTGCATTTTTTCTACTCTGTTTTAAACAGAATATTGAGAAAAAAATTGAAAAGCAAATTTTTTGCTTATAATAGCCATGATCTTCAAAGAGAGAGAGAGAGAGAATTTTTGACAAAAATGTTCTGTCTGGATTTAAGACACTTAGCTTTACCATTGATTTCTGTTCCTCCAGTCTAAGTATGAACTGCAGAAAATATCCTTATCCTATTTGCTAGGGATAGTTGCTTAATTAATACAGTAAATGATAGCAATGGTGACAGATGTTCTGTTATAGACAACATCACTGATTTAAAGACAGTTGCGAACAATTCAGATGTAGCAAAAATCACAGCTATTAAATATAATAGCTGTGATTTTTCTGTCGCACATTTTTAGTTCCTGTCTCCTTCCTGACCCTGAAACCATGGGTCCTCTGGCAAAGAGTAACAAAAAGACTCAGTCAGGAAGGATGGATCAAACTTTTATTGGGAATGTGCAGTTGCACAAGCAATAATAATGTCAGGTGAAGCCAGCTATTCACAGCCCTGGTTCTTGACAACGTAATGGAAAGCTAGGCAACTTGATAACACTGTGCTGCAACACTAATTCTCCCACTCCACCACCCCCAGAGCTCTGAGGTACTGGCCTGTTCTTACTCACAGTGGCTGCTGTGCAGCACAGCCGCCAAGACAGATCAATATTTAAGGATAATTACAATGCATGGCACTATACATACTTCTTCAAGTGCTTAAAGACAAATACCTTATCATCACAGGTGATGAGGGATGACTGAGAAGTACAGATAACAGTTGTTTTACTTATCTGTGGGAGTTCTTGACCTGAGATTACCTACCTAGCACTGTGTGATGGGTCTCCCAAGAAGGAGCTCTTTTTCTTTACTAAGAAAACCCTTGGAAAAGATTCTTCAAGGAATACTTATAGATGAAGGATGTGGTTATACTCTAGGAGAGTAGAAGCTCTCAGTCATTATTCAGTGGATACTATGGAATCCTGAATAGCTGCTAGATGGCATCCTGCCCAATTAGACTATGCTTTTGTATTGAGTGAGATACAGGAAGAGTGTTTGCTGGGGTCTTTTTGGGAAATGTCTCTTTTAAGAGAGATGGGGAGAAAAGTCCTGTAAAGAGAATGTCCCTCCAGTATAAAATGCCGGATTTAGGTTTTGGTGAAAAGAATTGGAGGGAACCCATCTGGGAAGTGTGTTTGCCCAGGATAGCCTCTGCTCTGAGAGGTCCTTGCAGGAACTTTCCACCTCAAGGTGAAAGGCCTGAGGCAAAGAAGTGTTTCTCCTCAAGTGGAAACAACCAAGGAACAAGACCTGAATCCAAGAGTTTGAGGAGAGTCTGGAAATTCCACAGCTGGTAGGGAGGATTTGGACTGAAGGACCTTGGAAGGGTGAGAGCCAGGGACAATGAGGAAATTGCTTGTGATTACTTGGATGGGCATCAAGAGGAATCTGCTGAATAGTTCCAGAGTTTCTATTGAGAACGAAGAAAAATGCTATGAGGTAGATATTGAGAAAAATGTTGGCTGAGTTAGCTAAATAAGACTTATTTGGCTAACTTAATCGGGATATTCAGTGGGACAGCTATGTTGTTGAATATACCTGGATAAGTTCCTAGTTAGCCAGATAAGTTTTATTTGGCTAACATTAGACCTGTTATTGAGCAGGTCTAACTTATCTGTTTAGCTTAGCTGATAAATCTGAATATGTGCACTTATCCAGCTAAGTTAACCAGATAAGTGACTCCTCCCTGCTATGCCCACAGCCCACCCACTACCCCTTCCTCCACAGCACCAAATTCAGGGTCCTCTCTTTCTAGTACTATCCTAAATATTTCTCATTTCTAAAACACTAGGAGGCATATGCAGCTGATTGACGGCTGCTGAATGGGACTGAATATTCAGCTTCTGCCACTTAGTTGGATAAATCTGCACTTATCTGGCTAAGTAGCGGTGAATATTAGCCTCCAAGTGTTTGCTGAATGAATACTGATGCATTTTAAGTACTATACTTTATGCCAAGACTGTGAAAACTACTAAGTAAAAGGAGAATTTGTTGAAATGAGAGGAAATTGTACTCTCCATGTAAATTTACAGCTTTGGGTGGGGGAGTATTTGCTAGTAGTTCTTCTAACCCAGGGGAAGGTGTATATAATTAAGGAACTGGTATATTAATCATTTCTGTAATTTTTGCACATGGCTCTACCACCAACCTGGGGTTGGGGCCTCCCCAAGCCCTTCTGATGCCCATCACCTGCCAAGATGTGGGGTCCCTGGCCTACTTGTCTGGGTTGAGCCAAGTTCTGCTAGGATATCCTAGAGCCCTTGTAAGTGTTAGGGTTTTGAGGTGTTGGAGTGGATTCTTGGGTACTGCGGTGATAACCACGCCCACGGGGAGGAGCCCCATGAGGAACCACAGTACTGGGCTAGACTCAATACACGGAAACACAGTGAATTCATATTTATTATACAGCTTGGTGGTACTGCCCAGGGATGGCAGTAGTGAGATTATTATTATTATTATTATTATTATTAATAAAGGCTTTTATATACCGACTTTCTTGATACAAATCAAATCAACTCGGTTTACAATGAACTAAGCATAAAATATAATTAACCAATCAACAAGAGATACGGAGCATACAGTTACATTATAACAAGGATGCCTTAACTTGGAGTAAGAAATAAAGAAGGGGTGAACGGAAGAGTAAATAAATAAAATAAATACTATATACAGAAGAGGGGGCAAGGAGCCAACCTCTTTAATAGATACTATGCATGAGAAATATGGAAAATTTGTTTACATAGGTGAGTGGTGGACAATTCTAGATCAGGCAATGGGGTTTGTAGTGGGGAAGGCTTGGCTGAACAGCCATGTCTTTAGTTTCTTTTTAAAAGTTGTTAGACAGGTCTCCAGTCTGAGGTCCGGAGGCATGGCGTTCCAAATGGAAGGGCCTGCGGTAGAGAATGACCGGTCTCTGATGTTTGCGTGGTGCACTAATTTGATTGGAGGAACGTGTAAAGATCCCTTGTAGGCATCCCTTAAAGGCCTGGCCGTCGAGTGCAGTCTGAGAGGATGAAACAGATCAAGAGGGGTCTGATGGTGGATATTTTTATGAATGATTGTGAGAGATTTATGAAGGATCCGGAAGTTTACTGGGAGCCAGTGGAGCTCTTTTAGAATAGGAGAGATATGCTCTCTCCGATTGGTATTTGTCAAAATTCTTGCCGCTGCATTTTGTAGCAGCTGGAGGGGTTTAATAGTACAGGCTGGAAGACCATGCAGAATGGCATTGCAATAGTCGATCTTGGAGAACAGAATGGCTTGGAGGACGGATCTGAAATCATAGTGGAATAGGAGCGGTTTGAGTTTTTTGAGTACTTGTAACTTGTAGAAGCACTCCTTTGTGGTATGTTTTATAAAATGCTTTAGGTTCAGGTGACTGTCGATTAAGACTCCAAGATCTCTGGCGTGTGATATATGTGGAATATTTTGTGATTGGAGTAGTATGGGACTGCCTTCTGGAGTAATTAGCAAGAGTTCGGTTTTAGCAGTGTTGAGCACAAGGTTGAGGCTGGATAAGTAATGGTTTATAGTTTGTAGATGAGAGGTCCATAACCTGAGTGTTGAGTCCAGTGAGTTGGATATAGGGATTAAAATTAGAACGTCATCTGCGTAAATATAAAATTTAGTGAGATCATTTAGTGACATAACCCAGTAGGTATTCCAGGGGTCCTCGGGAGAGGAGACCAGTCCCATGTTTGTGTGGCAGCACAGAATGGAAGAGGGAGCCCGGATGTAAACTCCCAGCATTGAAGCTGTAGATGACACAAGCTGAGAGGTTAAGTTACTCACTGAAGTAGATAGCTGTATTGATGATATCCTGGCAGGCAGAAGTAGTAGAGCTGAGGGCACCAATTAGGGAGAGCAGGCTCTCGAGAAGCGAGTACCTGGTATCCCAGATAGGTACCTGAAAGAAAGCACAAGGGCCCCCGAGGAGCGGGTACCCAGATTAGAGTTGACCCCCAAAGGGTAGCTAGCTTCCAGTGGCAGCTGGGAGCAGCAGAGCAGCAGCAGAGCATCTAACTTGATTTGCTACCAAATCAAGTTAGATGCGATACTAGTCCTTGCTAACTTGATTTGGTAGCAAATGAAGGGAAGGCTAAATACCCGGATGGCGTGATGTCACTCAGAGGGGACGCCCCTGAGGTTCCCGCCAGGACGTGGATAAAGACATGGGTGGCGTGCGCGCGTGCATCCTACGAGGCCCTAAGGAAATCCATGGCGAACACCGTCACCGTTGCCGTTCCAGGGACGCCGGAGAGAGCAGCATGAAGACGTGGCAGTAGCCATTTTCCCAAGGCTTGAGGAGAGAGAATGAATAAAGGTGAGGCACAGAGGTTGAAGCCATCTGAGACCGACGGACACAACAGTAAGCCCCCCCCCCCCCCCCCACTAAGGAGTAGGAGTCTGGTCCTACCCAGTTGGGCTAAGCTAATCCCAGTTGGGAACTTGCCAGGACTCTCCCACCCAAGAAAAATTAGCCAGGGCCAGGGACCTCCCTAGCTTCCCCTTATTTTTTTCATGGAGGGCTCTGGCAGGAGCAAGAGTGGAGTAATCTCCACTCTTGCTCCTACCATGCCTCTTTTAAAAATGGTGCCCTGCACCAAAGTACTATCACAATATTACCTGTTTCTGGGCTGGCTGTTGACATTTTCTTTAATGGCTGTATGTTTGTACATCCAAGCACACAATGTGGTATATCAAGGCTATATGGAGGAAGCACTTCAAAGTAACACTATACGATCATGTCACAGTATACAATTCTAGTTAATAAATCAATCTTCCATCATACTAGGCACTACCGACATGATACCTTCATTGCCTTTTTGATAATCATTTGGCACCAACAGGTAATGTCCCAACATATATTTTTTTAAATTTTTGTATGCAAATAAAAGACATCTCTTTATGTTTCTGCTTATTCATTTTATATGTTCACTGCAACACCGTCTGTGTTTTGAAGCACTGTTCTGCATCAAAAGCCATAAACAGGTATTGTTTTCCATGTGTAGATGCTAAGTCACTACAGTATCTTACTAGATAAACGAAGCTGACCGACGTGCCGCAAATGCGCAGTAGAGACCAGCTCTACCGCGCATGTGCGGGCGAGCACGTCGGTCTAAGCCAGCGTCAGAAAGAAAAAAAATGGCGGCATCCAGTGGCAGCAGCGGGCGGCGACGGCGGTACCAGCAGCGGGTGGTAGCGGGCGGCGGCGGTAGCGACGGCGGTAGCGGGCGGCGGTAGCGAGCGGCGGTGACGGCGGCAGCGGCGTCCAGTGGCAGCAGCGGGCGGCGACGGTGGTAGTGAGCGGCGGCGGTACCGGCAGCGGGCGGTAGCGAGCGGCGGCGGCAGCGGGCGGCAGCAGCGGCCAGTAGCGAGGGAGGGAGAAGAGAGAGGGAGGGACAGACTGAGTGGGAGGGAGGGACGGAGAGAGAGAGTGGGAGGGAGTGACTGAGTGAGAGGGAGGGACTGAGTGGGAGGGAGGGACTGAGTGAGGGGGAGGGACTGAGGGGGAGGGACTGAGTGAGGGGGAGGGAGTGGGACTGAGTGACAGGGAGAGGGGGGACTGAGTGAGAGGGAGTGGGACTGAGGGAGGGAGTGGGACTGGGAGAGAGAGGGAGGGAGTGGGACTGAGGGAGAGTGAGTGGGACTGAGTGAGTGAGAGGGAGGAAGTGACTGAGTGAGAGGGAGGGACTGAGTGGGAGGGAGGGATTGAGTGAGGGGGAGGGACTGAGTGAGAGGGAGGGAGTGAGAGGGAGGGAGTGGGACTGAGGGAGAGAGAGGGAGGGAGAGAGAGGGAGGGAGGGAGTGGGACTGAGGGAAGGAGAGAGAGAGGGAGGGAGGGAGTGGGACTGAGGGAGAGGACAGAGGGAGTGGGACTGAGTGAGAGTGAGTGGGACTGAGTGAGTGAGAGGGAGGGAGAGAGGGGGGGGAGGGAGGGACTGAGTGAGAGGAGAGGGAGGGTGGGGAGGAGTGGGTGAGGGAGGGAGGGAGGTAGGGGGTGGTGAAGAGTGAGGGGAGAGAGAATGAGGGGGAGGTGAGAGACAGAGGGATGTAGCCCGTTTTAACGGGCTTAACGGCTTGTAAAAGAATAAATCAAACAAAATAGTCAATGTCCTCTGAAAACCTCAGATTACACCAGCAGTTGAACACAATGGATTCAAATTTACAATTAACTGTTACACACAATAATCAGCAAATTCCATTTCTAGGTATTTTAATTTATAAGGTAAATAACCAATTGGAAACATCTTTATAACAAAAGCATATGGATAGAAATGCTTTACTGACATTCTCAAATTTTCATCCTTATAGATTCAAATTTCATTTACCAGTGGGGTAATTTTTGTAAATGCGCTGCATTTATTCTAACAAGAATGATTTTGTAACCCAAGCTGGTGACCTAAGTGCTCATTTGTTGGCAAGGGGTTATCCTTTTGCAGCCATTAGGAAAGCTTATAAAAGAGCTTTTGTTGCTCAATGGCAATGGCTACTAAATGATCAACAGAAAGATTCAGAAAATATAATTGTCTGTGTGTTAAATTGTTCTCACATAGTAAGGTGGCTGTTATCATTTTTAAATATTGGAAGGTGTTGCAACTTTATTTAGTTTTTTACAGCCTCCAATGATTGCATACACGTGGGGGGAGCAATAAAAAAGACCATGTAGTACACTCATTTTCTTCTGCAGCAGTGTGAGAGCAACAACTATCTCCCAGGAGTCACAAAGCTTGCAGCAAATGTTCTTTTTGTTCATCGACTATTGTGGGAACAGAGTGACGAGATCCCCAGGCAGGATGTTGTGTAAGGTTGACAGGGTCTACAGATTATTTAACATCATTTACGGTATACAAATGATGCCCCTGTAACAAAATATATGTAGGGAGAACTAAACATGAGATCTGGACTCAAGTGACTGAACACAAAAGTTGAATCATTACAAAAAAAGTGTAGGCCCATGATCTGGAACAAGATCATGTTTTTGAGGATTTATGATGGGGGCATTCTTGAACATATTTATGAGTCACCTAGAGAAGATAATTGTGAGATGTGTCTCAATGTCTGAAAACAATTCTGGATTTACCTTTTGAGAACTGTAGCATCATATGGATTAAATTTGGAGATAGAATGGACTCAGTCATTTGATTATTAAATAATTTTTTAAAGAAACATTTTTACATACATTTTGCCAGTATTATAGAAACCCTTTTTCGATCTAGAATGACTTCTGGTTTTGATATTTGGTGCAAAATGTCATTAGATGCTGGTGTTTGGTGAGCGACCCTGTGTAATCTGTGGTTTTCAGAGGACGTTAAATATTTTATTTGATTTATTTTTTTACATTCTAGTGACTCAGCATCTATGCATGAAACCAATACCTGTTTATGGCCCCCTGATGTAGAACAGTGCTTCGAAACTCAGACTGTGTCAGGGTGATTACAAGAGCTGAATAAGCAGAAACAAGAGAGATAAGTCTTTTATTTGCAAAAAAATTTAAAACAAGCTATATTGGGCATTTCCCATTGATGCCAAATTATTATCAAAAAGGCAATGTAGGTATCAGGCCGGTAGTGCCTAGCATGATAGCAGAGTGATTTATAGGGGTGTGCATTCGTTTTGAACTTATAGGTAAAACACAACTTATTTTTGTTTTTTAACTTAAAAAAGTGATGAGGCGAAAACGATCGGATTTCCAACCTATTCAACATAGCTATGTTGAATAGGTTGAAAATCGCGATTGTTGATCCTAAATAAAAGGAATTTTTGGCCAGCTTGGGTGACCCCCCCAAGCTGGCCAAAAGTTCCTTTTGGGTCCAACGAGGGTCCCGGAGCGAACCCGCGGGGAATCACGTGACGTCGGCGTCACTCCGACGTGACGCCGACGTCACGTGCTCCTCGCAAAGGAGTTCAGAAATGGCGTCCTGACTCCCCGCTCGACCACCAGGGAGTTTTGGTAAGTCTTGGGGGGGGGATTAAGGAGGGTGAGGGGTTTAAATTTTTATTTAGGGAATCGGTGCACGTATGGACATAGACTCAACTTATGCAATTCTCCATATGTCCATATTGACCGAAATTGACCCCCCCTTTCGACTTATGGACTTATGAACATAAACTTTTGGTCTGCACATCCCTAGTGATTTATTAACTAGAATTATGGGGTAGATTTTCAAAGGGGTACGCACGTAAGATACGCGCGTATCCCCCGAAAAGCTGCCCCTTCCACCCCCTGCGCGCGCCAAGCCTATGCTGCATAGGCTCGGCGGCGTGCGCAAGCCCTGGAATGCGCATAAGTCCCGGGGCTTTCCTGGGGGGGTGGCGTGTCAGGGGGGCATGTCGCGGCCAGCGCGTCATCTGGGGCGTTCCGGGGATGGGGCCGCGGGCATGGTTCCGGCCTGGGGGCATTTCAGGGGCGTGGCCAAGGTCTCTGAAACTGCTCCCGGGCCGGGGAATCATGCACCGGCAGCCAGACGGCGCGCGCGAATTACGCCTGCCTTAAAAGGTAGGGGGGGTTTAGATAGGGCTGGGGGTGGGTTAGGTAGGGGAAGGGAGGGGAAGGGAGGAGAAGGTGGGGGGAGGCGGAAGGAAAGTTCCCTCCGAGGCCACTCCGATTTCGGAGCGGCCTTGGAGGGAACGGAGGCAGGCTGCGTGGCTCGGCACATGCAGGCTGCCGATTTGTGCAGCCTTCCGTGCGCTGACCCCAGATTTTAAAACTTACGCGCGGCTATGGGTGTATCTATTAAAATCCGGCGTACTCTTGTTTGCGCCGGGTGCACGAACAAAAGTAAGCGCGCGTGTACTTTTTAAAAATCTACCCCATATACTGTGATGTGGTTGTATAGTGTATGTTTTTACAACCATATAAAAAATTTGTGTCAGTCAGCCCTGAGACCAGTATCATTTTGATGTCTCTGGTGCTGGTCTCAAGGCTCGGCACCATTTTTAAAGAGTTGTGGTGGGTCAGGAGCAGTTAGGGGTTGCTCCTGTTCTTCTTTCCTGGAAAAAGCAAGCAGGGGCTGGGGAGGTTCCCATTTCTGGCCGATTTCTCTGGAGTGGAAGGTATTTGTAGGGGCCAGAAAGACTCTGACTGGGCTTGGCTTATTCTATCTAGGTAGGAATGAGCATTCATGCCTTAGTGGGGGTGGGGGATTGGCAATACCCGGGAACGCCCCAGGAAGCAGTAGAGGGAGCCCAGAAGGCACCATTTCATTTTTTTTTGTTTTCGAGGTTTTTATGTTCAATTTGGCTCAGTAAATGAACTGAACTGGAATAAACATTAAAACGAAATGAAAAACATGAAAAATGAACAAAAAATGAAAATATTTGCTCTGTATATCCTTGGTAAATAAACAAGTATAACATCTGAGGGAAATGTAAACTTATTTACTTAAGGAAATTTTGTGATTTAAAAATAATTTTCCAACAGATGTTTAGTTAGGATTTTATGTAATTTTGTCATGGAAAAGTCCCTTAGTAAGAGTGACTGAAAGTCTTTCATTAAGAAAGCTAAGTTTTCTTCACAATGAGTTTACCATTTCCGTTTGAAGCGTATTTGTAGAGTCATTGTAGGAATGCTGTAATTAGTCTGTATTGTTCCATTCACTGCACCTGGGTTGCTATGACTACCATCTGCTAAAAACTGTGATTGCAGAGGATCTAATTATATTAGTAGTCAGAGGGGCAGGTTATATTTTCTAAAGTGATGCAGTACAAACCTATGTAACTAATGCAAAGGTTGAATGAAATATCTTAATGTTGCCCTGAACATTAAAATAAGCACAGTTTGTAGATGGCATACTCAAAGTTACATTTCAGAAAGTTAGTAATATGGAATTCTCTATGGTTTTGGATACATTTTTGGACAACAATTTGTTGGTGAACTTATTTCTATATTAATGATGGTATTATTTATTTATTTATTTATATAGCATGAGCGTAATGAGAAAGTGAACATGGTTTAGACTGCCTTTGACTGAAAATGATGAATCCAAATCAAATTCAGTTAGATATTATATATCAAAAATATATTTGCTATCAGGATTATTTATTGCTTATATAGTTAGATCTGTTCCTTTTAAACCATCAATTTTAGGTGGTATATATTATATAATACTAAAAACAGCACATTTTGCTTCAGATGGATTATAGTTGAAAACCAACTAATTGATTTTATTTATATTATCATTAATATTGTTCCGAACCCTTGCATATGGCACCAAACCCTTGTATATAGTTGTTTTTTCATTTTCGTTTTCTGTTTTGCTGTTACACACATGGTTAATTCTTTTACAGATATTCCTGTTTCTGGCAATTTTATTGACCTATTGTTCCTCTATTTTTCCACCTTGGCCTCTTCATTCCTTCTGATCCCACCCCAAGCCTTTTCTATGTATTTCCCATCCTTTTTCTTGAATGTGAACCTGCATGATGTGCCCACTAATGCCGATATAAAAAAGTTCTTAAATAAATAAATAAAATATTATCTATTTTGGACTTGGTAATTTCAAATGATAGAGAAGTATGCATTTCAGAGGAAACAGTCCTAGATATAGGCATAGGCAAACTAGGCAACTACCTCTGGGGCCAAATTTTTAAAGATGTCAGAACATCGCCACTACTGCCATGCCTTCATTTGAGCCTGCTACATGACAGCAGGGACTCGTGTGTTAATGAACCCTGTGGCACCCCAGCTCCTGTTCCTGCATAGGCTTCCTTTCACCTTAGAAACTCATGCAAAAGGCAGGGTACCAGGGGGGTCTGTCAGTGTGCAACAGTGCAATGGGCCGAGCCTCTGTCTCTGTAAGCCAGTCTTGAAAGTCAGGTTTGGTGGTTTCGTGCGCTGGTACCCTACAGCTTTAAGGAAATGGAGTGCCTCTTAGATCAGTGAGATTCCAATTTCTACATTCTGTCCTTCTGTATCTTAAGGCCTCAAACATTTGGGGTAGAGGAATATAATGAGCTTGTCATGTAGGTTCTAATTAATAGAAGCCACCTTCGGGCTCACTAAGGTGTATACACGGTCCCAGCATACTTAGCCTACTTTCCTAGCTCGCTTCTCTGAGCCAGTATAGAGCAGACACAGTTCCAGGGCTCCACTCATCTATTATTTTGTTATCAATCCTGGGAACTCTCTTAAAAAAAACAAAAAACTGAAACTGACCTACTGTCCCTCAATATTGATTCTTATAATACTATCACTCAGTCCCCAATAATAAAGCATCAAACTACAATGTTTTTACATCTTTTTTATTCCAAGACTCGATTTGCCTTTAGTCATAACAGTGATGCCAGTTTTAAAGCCTGAATTAACACTGCTTAAGAAATAGCCCAACATTTGGTGTTTTCCCTTATACAATTTATTACATAAGATAGAACAATCACAAAATCAGTCTTCAAAACACTAAGCAAAACATCATTATTTGATGTCTCTGGGTTTCAATGTATAGCTGGAGGAGATTCCTTACCAGGGTTTCCAAAACACCAGTCAGAGCTAGTTATCAACAAGTCAAGTTCTAGATTCTACCCATGTGTCTTCAGCAGTTATGGCATTCCAGCTTCAAAATCACTGCTTAACGCTACATTAATCAAAATGCTAACTTTAAGTTTTAAAAATATAACTTAAGCAGTAATATCAATCCCAAATGTAACATCTCCATGACTACTTACCTCATGGGGCATTCCTGGGACCAGGAACAATCTGGCGGGAGCCCCACTTAGGGCAGACTTCATTGGTCCTCATGTTCTTGGTGCCTGGTACCTCTACCTGGGGAAGAAGGTACTAGTGGATGGGATTTTCCTCCCTTCACCCCAGGAAAACAAATGGGACTGTGAAGAAGGCTGGTAGTAGGTACAGGTATTACAGGTTTATTAGACTATATAAGTATATACATTTCTACATGACTATATACATCACTAACAGGATGTCAAACAGCATACCCATCTACTCGTGGTTAATAATCTCAGGTCATACAACTATATAAATTTCTAAAAGGGAGCAAGAACATTTAATATTTGGCAATTTGGGGTTGTTGGCCCCCACAGTATACCATATAGAAAAGAAGGGACCTCTTGAGTTCCTGCTTAATCAAGTGCTATTATCCTCTCCCTTTTTTCCCCAAGTTTCTCCCATGTGAAAATATGCAACTGGGCTTGTAGGCAATGTTGACTTGGGGGGTCCACTGTATCTAAACTGCTGACATCTCCTTAGTGCCACTTCCACTCCACTGAAAGCTGTGTGCAAAGGCTGGGGTCCACACTCTCCAGGGGACCTGACTGCCTCTCAGTCTGATGCTGGGGTCCATACCCTGCTGGGGGACCTGACGCTGCATCCTGGAATGTGCTTGGGTTCACAACCTCCTGGGAAACTCAACTGTATCTCTCTGGACTTGCCTCTGTGGTCACCTTCTTCCTGGGGACAGCTCAATCTGTCATTGAGGTCCATACCCTCCAGTGGAACTGCTCTATCTACCGCTGGGGTCCCCTTGCTCAGAGGGGACATAGGGTCACCTCCTGAGCTGTCACTGGGGTCTCCTTCCTTCTGGTGGACCACTCCACCTCTGCATCTGCCAATGTCCTTTGGTTCTTCTCCCTTGGTAGGATTGGATTTCCTGGCTTGGGTTTACAGCTCCACTAGGCTCATGGCTTGTTTAGTGTTCAGTGATTCAGGCCCTCCACAGTCTCAACTTTCAGTGATTTTATCTCCACTAAGCTCATGGCCAGTCATTTGCTGTTACCCAGCCTGGATGGGTTGCCTTCTCTCAGTCAAAAGGCCAAGACCCAGGTGGGACCATGGAAAGAGAATGTGTGTATAATCTTCCATCCTGCGTGGCCTTTTGTTTCTGTTGTCCGAGAACTGAATACCCAAGGGTCTGACTCCCCTTGTTAGTCAGGGTAGAATCTGTTTTCTTCCTTGAACTGGTTTTCAGTACATTTTTCTCACAAATCCCACTCTCATTCAGAATTCTCCAATGTAGGACTCTTCCAGTCATAGTTCTGTAATTTAGGATTTTGCTATCCTTTGATTTGAAGTGATATTTCACTGCAAGTTATCAACAGTAGTCCAGGGGGCTGTGACATGAAAATCCCCTACTCATCTATTAAATGGTCATTTAAGAACTTTCACAGTAAGGGGTCTGCCAACCTTTTGAATCTCATTCTGAGTTTCCTGGGCTGGTGGCTCATATTATATAGCTGTATTGTCCTCTTTCTTTTTCTGCTGCAGTTCACTTAAATGGTAGCATGCTCTTTAACCTCCATCTCGCTTGGGAGATAGGTTTCACAAAGTAACAAGTTAAGGCTTGTTATTAGCATTGCACTGCCTGTGCTCTTATGCACAGTCTTTGTCAGCTTTCAGCACCTTTTATCCCAGTTTTAAAACATTAGTTCAATCCAATGACTAGCACTGAAGTTCTCTGAGTTAAACTCATCTGTGTTAAACTGTAGCAACTTCAGTAGTACATCAACCAAAGCATGAAGGTGTAGCCTAGTGGTTAGAGTAGCAAGCTGGGAAACTAGGGTTCAAATCCTACTACTTCTTCTTGAGATCTTGGGCAAGTAACTTCATCCTCTATAGCCTCAGGTACAAACTTACTGGGTGATGCATTAAGCTATAGTAGTGCTGTACCATGCAAAATGCACTGTATATTGTGCAACAGAGCACTATCATTGCAATATTTTGCATGGCCCTGCCCAGGTTACCTCCCCAATTACAATGAGCTGCTTTGCATGTGATTTGCATGAACGAATAATGCAAATGCATGCAAAACAGATCATTACTAGGCAATTTGGTGTTAATATTTTACAGAAAAAGTAGCATGAAAACATTTTGGTTTTGTTTCATTTTCGTTCCGGAGGTAGGTCATTTCTGGCACACCCTGGATCGTTTTGTA
The DNA here is from genome assembly GCF_901001135.1 of Rhinatrema bivittatum. NCBI lineage: Eukaryota > Metazoa > Chordata > Amphibia > Gymnophiona > Rhinatrematidae > Rhinatrema > Rhinatrema bivittatum. Next base: position 218,802,624 of record NC_042615.1, on the reverse strand, counting down.
TTTTTCTATTCCCATTTCATCTTTAAAAAAAACAACTCCAGAACCCTCCCCAGCCCTTCCCATTTATTAAAAGATGGAGCCTCCACATATGCGAAATCCCGTAAAACTCACCCAAAATCCATGCTGGTCTAGCGGAGGGCCTGGGAGCAATCGCCTGCTACCAGGCCAGTAGATGCCATTAGTCAAAATGGTGCCAGCCACTTTTTCACCCTTATCATATGACAGGGCCTACTGGTGCCATTAGGCAGCCCCTATCATTCGGTAAGGGAAAAAGAGCAGCCAGTACCATTTTGACTAATGGCAGCCATTGGCCTGGGAACGAGAGATCGCTCCCGTGCCCCCGCTAGACCACCACATATTTTTGGTGAGTCCTTAGGGGATCAGAAGGGTGGGGAGGTGAGTACACATGTTGGGGGGGCCTCAATCTTTTAATAAATGGGAAAGGTTGGGTGGTTCTGGGTTGTTGTTTTTTTTAAACATGCTATTTTAACTTCCCCCTAAAAAAAATAATAGCAAAACAACACAAACGTTTGTGGTTTTTCCTATTGTTTGTTTGTTTTTTTTATCACAAAATGCTCCAAAATAGGAAATATCATCGGTATTTCCTATTTCATTGCAAATAAATTCCCACCTTTAATATTTTATTGTGACTGACTGAGAAAGTGATCAACTGTGATAAAATAACACCATCTCCTGGAATTTCGATAAATGTAATATTAGAGCTCTGGGACCCTAATGCAGATCCCGAGGTTCCTGTGTTACATTTAAAGGGCAGATACCAAAAAATAAAGTGCTGGCTCAAACCACAGCAGACACTCAAGGTGGCCCTAACCCCCAAAAGTATTAATTTAGAGCCATGCATGGTAATGAACTCCCAACCCTGTCTTCAATTAAGTCCATTCCCCCACCTCCCCTTCCCATTGAGATAGAATTGACAAGGACTCCTCTTCTACCCCAATAGACCTCCCAAATCATTGGTGGTGTAGTGCCTGCTTCCCCCATCCCCAAAAGGTATAAAAACATTCATTGGTGATGGTGTGGGACCCCTCACCCCCTGCCCCCCCCTCCCACATCCTCAAACCTTGAAAAAAAAAAATGAAGCTCACTCAATGGGGTCCAGGGCGTCCCCTAGCCCCAGGACAAGTTGGCATCATTTTTCAAAATGACTCTGAACTGAACTTGCCCCAGTCGAGTGACTGGGGCAAGCTCCGGTAATTGGACCTTGCTATCTTAATCCATCTTTGGACCTGTTCTTGCCTTGAAGTCCTATCAGTTTGATTGGTACGTTTGGCTGAATCTAGGGGGGGGGGGGGGTGGGGGCGTCTATTTTATATGACAGGCCCTGTGTATTGGAATGAGCTGCCAGTGGACTTAAAGGTGGAAACTTCCTTGGTGAAGTTCAGGAAAATGCTTAAAGCTCATTTATTTTGTCTTGCCTTTAACTAGCATTAAGTTCTTTATATTTGTGTGATAGCTTGCAAACGTAAGTGAAACCTAGTTTTTGGCCTGATTTTTTTACTTTTTTAAGAAATAGCTCCCTTCTGCATTTGTTGTCCTAATTAAATGCAGGAATCATGCAATAGTTGGTCTTGGGTCTTTTAAAGTAGTATTGCCTATCTGTCATCATCATGTTTTTATTTAGTATTGGATTTATATTGTAGATGTTTATTGTACTTGTCATGTTATTGACTAAGATCTACATGCACTAAGCCATGATTTTTTTTTCACAGGAGGGGTCCTAGTATTGCAGAGAAGTGTTGCCATGATAATGGGCCCCTCCCTTGAAAAAACATTGTGGCTGTATCGCTGCACTGTTTCTTTTCTCACTGCAAAACTTCATGGGGCAAAACAATGTAGCATTGCTCTTAAAGGGCCAAGAAAAATAAAACCCTGCTTAAAAAATAAAAACATGGCTGGTGTCAAAACTGGACCCCTGCTCACAATGGGGCTACCACTCAAGGTGGCCCCGATATGCCAAGTGTAACAAATAGAAATAACTTGATCTCCTGATAACGGACTCCCAACCTCTAAACCCTGTAAAAACCAATAAAGTGCCTCTGCCTTTTTCAAAACTAATATGTCCCAGCATGATTCGCACCCCCCCCCCTTGCTCCCCCTCATGGTAAAAAAAGGAATTGTTGGGGTACAAAATTGCCCCCAAACCTCTTTTCATTACCTGAGCACTGCGTTACTCAGGGAGTTCAAATCATTACTTGAACTTTTCAGGGAGTTCACTATCTGCCTAACAGTGGCTTGTTTCAACCATCCTCTACTACTAAAAATGTTAAAATACCTTGAAACTTACCCTGCCTTCTCCTCCCCAGAGTTAACAGTGATGAAACAGACTTTCAGTTTCAAAAGCATAACATTTATTCAATAGCTTACAAATCTTATAAGAATTGGCAGTATCTGTTTATTTCATGCATACATTCAAACATCCAGATAGTGGAAGCTGAAGGAACGAGATTGTATTTCCTTAAGGGAGTAAACAGAGACGATTACAGAATATACTGCTTCTCGTGCCATGCTGTTTGCTCATCATTTTAAATTTGCATTACCTTTTTATACACTGATAAACATGACTCTCATATGCTTCCCCCTTCCTTCTCTCATCCCCTTTGTCTGCTGGTACTTTTCCTTCATCTGCCTCTCAGACGTCACACATTCTGCTTTGTTTCTTGTTTAACTTTTCTTGGCTCCTTCCTTATCTCACATTCATTTCTACACTCACACGCAATTCCCAGCCTTGGCATTTTTCTCTCTTCAGGGCTTGTTATTCCAATACTAGTCAACATGAGGCATTTTTCTTAAAGCAATAATTAACCGAAATCTTCTCCTCCTATTCCCCCATAATCCCCCAAGCCATAGAAAACCTTGTTGGTTCCTAGTAGGTCTCTCCCCACCCATGAACATCCCATCTTGAACCCCCTAACCTCAAAATAGAAAATAGTCTCTAGCATTGGGGCCTAGGACTCTCCCTAGCTCTGGGCCCAGTTGGTGCCATTTTTCAAAATGGTGCTGACCTGACCTTGCTGGGGCAATGTGCAGGCACCAGACCTCGGTTACGTGGCCTATGTCCAATACCCAGATCTTGCCCCTATCATGTGGCAGGGGCAAGGTCAGGTTGGCATCACTTTGAAAAATGGTGCTGACCAGGCCCAGGGCTAGGGGGTGCCCAGGGCCCTATCATAGGATCACCTTCAATTTTTGGAGGTTTAGGGGTGTGGGAAGGTGTTTGGGGGTTGGGTGAGGTGAGGGGTGTTCCCACTAACTACCAATGAGTTTTTTCTGATATTAGGAGAATGGGGGTTGAATGGAGGGGAGGTAAGGCAGGGGCATTATACCCCCAACGATAAGTATTGCCATGGGGTGAGGTTGGCATGTGTGGGGGCTGTGGAAGCCTTGAGGACTTTGGAAAGTGGGGGTAGGGGGCACTATGTATTGATGACAGGATTGGAGGGTTCTGGTGCTGCTGCCCCCATGTGGGGCCTTAAATCTATTTTTGACACTTTGGGAGGTTGTGGGCCATCTCAAGTGGCAGCCCTGTGTTGAGCCATGAGTCAGCTTTGACCCCTGCTCAATTTCTTCTTTTTTGGGACATTTTTCCTGCAGGTCTGCCCTTTAAGGTGAAGGTGGTCCCTTGGGATTGGGGCTGCCATCATGCCTAAAGCACCACTAGCTACATTATTTTGTCATGCTATGTTTTGCCATGAGACAAAACAAAGCACCATACAGCTGCAATGTATGTTTGGAGGAGGGGGCACTATCATGGTGATGCCTCCCAAGGTCCTGCCCTTGGGGTTTTCCCCAAAACACACAGTTCCCTGACAATCCAAAACACCATGATCAAGGGGCCACAGTGTTATGATCACCCTTCTCTCTTGAGTGCCCTTAGTATGACCTGCCCACTCTGATACAAATAGCAAGGGCTTCTGGCAGCCCAGAATACCTCCTGTTATGACTGATGAAATCTGAACTGGTAACTTGGAGGTAGAGAATCAATGCTCCATCAGGGAAAACCAAAGGAGCTGTAGAATCCTGGGGAAGTGGTAGTTAACATTCTTCAGGTCTCAAAGGCCTAGATCCACATAAGGAAGCCCTCATTGGCTCAGACAGAGTGCCATCCCTGATAAACCATCATATTTAAACATTGAGCCAGCAGGAATGAATTACTAGCACAAATAACTATGGAAATTTCCACCTCAAACTTGCTTCCTATGCACACTGAACCTTGTCTGGATTATATTTTCCTGAACTTTACCTGGACCTTACTCTCCTAGATCTATGATGGACTTTGATCACCTGGATGTTATCTGTCCCTTTTCCAGTCCTCATACCAGCAAGCCTCCCGCTTACTCCTGATGAGAGCCTCAAGAAGATTGGAGCAGAAAAGTGCATGACTCTCCCATCCCACAGCCACTGACATTCACTGACTTCTTGCGTTCCTTTGCCTTGCACCGGGCAAAGGTATTCAAGACACCAGTCACTGCTATTTGAAAGTTGGCAGCAGCGGGATGGGAGGGAGTTAAGCTCTCTTTTTCCCTGATCTTCTTCTTCTTGAGGTCTTAGTTGGAAGGGGTAGATGCAAGGTACCTGCCAGGAGGAGGATGGGGAGTTGAGGCTGAGCCATTCCTGCCCAGTTCCCTTTATCTTTTGGCTGGGAGGAGGGCAGGCAGGTTGAGTTCTGACATGGAGACCTCTTGTTACTTGTGTTGGGTGCATGAGGGGTACAAGAATATTTCAGGCTGTTGAGGGCCATTGTTGTTTGTGCTTAAGGAGTGGAGATGGGGGTGATTCTTGCCACTGACAGTCCTGATGCTTCTGTTGGGGGATGAAGGAATACTTCAGGCAGTTGAGGCCCTTCAATGTTTGATCTGAGGGACAGGAGTGAGGTTTCATTTTGGGCAAGGAGGTCATTTGATGTTAGCAACTGAAAGAGGTACACTGGGGCCACTGAGACCCTGTACTAGTTGTGTCAGGGTGGGGGTCAATAAAAATCTTGTATCAATCCACCTATTCATGTTGGACTAGTTAGCATGGGGGATTTCAATATTTCATGTTTCACATGCTATATTTCTGATGCGATTGTAGACATTTTTTCATGTCCACTTCAGTGACTGTATTTTCGCAGGTGCACAAAAAAAAAAATTGAATGCTTCACAGGTTATGTGGTAAGTTAATGTGCACACTAACACTTTTAGCTAATGCATACTAAAAAAAATATTGTTTTAATACATAGAATCTTTAATTATTAAAAAAATATTCAATAAAATGTTGAGGTCTATATTCAGAAGCATTTAGACAGATAATTCATTACTTATCCGGCTAAATGAATATTTTGGCACTTAGCTGGCTAAATTCATTTTAGCTGGATATCTTACTATCCGGATAAAATTTAGCAGATAACTTAAGAGTGTTCCAGGGGTGTTTTGGGAAGTAGTTATGTTAGCCAGATAAGTTATTTGGCGAACTCCAGTATTCAGAGTTAGCTGGGAAACTAATCTGGATAAGCCTGGTTGTACTGTAGAGCTGCCCTAAAGTTAGCCACATAAAGTTATCCGGCTACCTTTAAGATAGCCAACTAGATTCAGTCCCTCCTTATTCTCTCCTCTTTAGCCATCTCTTTCTCCCTCCATGCCCTCTCCCCAGGTCCTGCTATCAAAGCCCCGGTTCTCCCCTCAGGGCTGTTCTTGCTCCCTCCCCACCTCTGCTCTCTCACCCAGTCTTTTTTGTTCTCTGTCCTGCAACCCCTTGATGTTTTTTTTTCCAGACAGAGAATGACCATTGGCTGGCTTAGCTGCAGCCTGGCTTGCTTGCAACTGTCCTCCTCAGCTCCCAGTCTTCATTGCCCGGGTTTGCAGTCCTGCTGCCTCTGATGTCTCAGTGAATTGCTTCTGCAAAAGGGGGTCCTGTTGTTCTCAACTTCCCCTATGCTGGGTCTGCTCAGCCAGGACAGGTGTCCTCCTACTCCTCCTTCCCATGCACCTCTGCTCCTGCCGGTGCTCCTGCTCCATTCCTCTTGCATGCATAAATCAACAGATAGCACAAGCTTCTCTATTGCATATGCACTTGAGGATGTCTTGCTTTCCATTCCCAAGCTCAGGCTCCCAATAATGCTGCTGTTGCGAGGGGGGGGGGGGGGGGCATGCAGTGGGCTGAGAACAAGAGAGAAGAGAGAGTGTTTGATCTGCAGTCGGTTGGATCACTGCCTGTAAATATCTTGGGCATGGCCCAATTAATGTCAACCATGTTGTGCTGCCGCCCCCGGGATCGTGGTGCTCTAGGCAGCTGCCTAATCCACCTAGTGCTTCCACCATCCATGTTCTTACATCATATGCTATTAATTCAGTAGATGTGCAAATTAATCCACAAATGGAACACCCTGTAAAATGCATCAGTTTTTTCCAGATGTCTTCAAATATTAACTTTCGCTTCCAACTATATAAGCAATGGACATATTTTCAACCAAAAAATCATAGCACATGCACATTGTAGTCAAAGGCAGCTATCTTGACAGAGCAGTCACATGCTCAAGTGACAAGTGATTAGGATAGACACAGTAATTTTATAAATAGAATACAAATGCCATTTATCCTTTCAGAAATCCCCACAATCTAATTAAATTTAATGAGCTCCTTTGTAATCCATCTTTTTTCTCTTTCAAACATGATAAGTTTGTCATTAATTTTGAAAATATTGTTAGAAGCAAAAACATGCTTGTCATTTGTTTGAACACTGTTGAAAGTCATAGGAAATTACTCATCATGAAAAAATCATTCAGTGCTTATCTTGCTGATGAAAAGACTTATGGTGCATTGCAATGTATCATGAGATGAGTTCAATAAAATCACTGTGTTGGCTTGTACCGTATGTACAGGCACAACTTAGCACTGTAATTATAAGTTAGCACGAGTCCTACAGGCTCGAAAGGATAATGCAGAACCTCTGAGCCCTGTTTTTCTTCACTATGTGGCCAATGTGCTATTTGAGTTCTAAATCCAAAAGAGGTCCCATTTTAGCATGCATCGTTCAGCTCATCTGGTAAAGCATTGATTGCCATTCAAATATGCAAGCAATAATATGTAGATCATGTGCACTCAAATAGCCACATTAAAGTGAGCTTGACACATATGCTTTTTGCAGATCATTGTGTTTTCTGGCTCTTCTGAGGTTATTGGCCCAAGGTTAAAGGGGTGGTTAGCTCAGGGGACTACCACTTTCCTGTTTACACCACAGTCCCCCACCCCAGTGATCAGAGACTTCATCTGGGCCCTTTCCCCATCCCCTTCCTTTCCCACTTCCATTGGTTTTCTGTTCAGCTTCATAATGGTGCGGCTCAGGATTGCCTCACACTTTGAACAACATCTGTAAATTTTGGAGCACCAAGAGTGCTTTTGGTCTATGGTCAGGCTTTAGTACCGTATATACTAGGGTATAATTCAAGAAAATTAGGTCTTGAAATTAATCTTAAAAAATAGGATCGTCTTATCCATGGATCAATGCTAGTTTCCTTCTCTTCCCCCCCCCCCCTCATAATTATTCCAATGACAATCCACTGTCCTTCCCTCCTTTCCCCAAGGCTATCCCCACTCATTCCTTCCTTCACTCCCTTCCCCTCACGATGCTGTATCTCACTCTCTGCAAGCAGGATGACTATGGGAGTTGTGTCTGTCATTCCCACAGCTGCAGCCCAGGCCCGGGATGCCCCCAAACTCCTATCATCGTCCTGCTAGCAGCTTGGGAGTTAAGGTATCGGGTGGGGGAGGGAGGGAAGAAGTGAACGAGCAGGGATAGCCATGGGGGAAGGAGGGAAGGACCGAGGATAGTTGTCAGAATAATTTTTGGGGGAAGGAGGAGAAAACTAGCATTGACCTGTTTATAGCCATGGGGAGAGAGAGAAGGTGTGAACCACCAGGGATAGTCATAAGCCCTCTAGGTTTTACCCTAGACTTATTCATGGGTCACAGCAATTTTCTTACTTTTGTGGCCAAAAAATGCCCTTGACTTATCCAAGAGATTGACTTATACATGAGTATATATGGTAAAGCCCACATTATTTTTTTCTTTAGCATGCATGGTAAATGTGCTTACCATGTGTGCTAAAAAAAATATATTTTAATATATGGATCCTTATGGTAGGGCCCAAAATGGGAGCTGCATCAAATGGATGCTTCTCCTCAGAGAAGATATGGCAGCTGAGATTCAATGCCAAGAAGTGCAGAGTCATGCATATGGGGAATGGAAATCCGAATGAACTGTATTTGATGGGGGGAGAAAGCCTGATGTGCACGGAGCAGGAGAGAGACATTGGGGTGATGGTGTCTAATGATCTGAATTTGGCGAAACAATGTGACAAGGCGATAGCTAAAGCCAGAAGAATGCTGGGCTGCATAGAGAGGAATATCGAGTAAGAAAAGGGAAGTGATTATCCCCTTGTACAGGTCCTTGGTGAGGCCTCACCTGGAGTACTGTGTTCAGTTCTGGAGACCATATCTCCAAAGAGACAGATACAAGATGGAGGTGGTCCAGAGAAGAGCGACCAAAAAGGTGGAGGGTCTTCATCGAATGACTTATGAGGAGAGATTGAAGAATCTAAATATGTATACCCTGGAGGAAAGGAGGAGCAGAGGTGATATGATACAGACTTTCAGATACTTGAAAGGTTTTAATGATCCAAAGACAACGACAAACCTTTTCAGTCAGAAAAAAATCAACAGAACCAGAGGTCACGATTTGAAGATCCAGGGAGGAAGACTCAGAACCAATTTAAGGAAGTATTTCTTCATGGAGAGGGTGGTGGATGCCTGGAATGCCCTTCCAGAGGAAGTGGTGAAGACCAGAACTGTGAAGGACTTCAAAGGGGAGTGGGATAAACACTGGATCCATAAAGTCTAGAGGACGTGAATGAAGAGTGGGTGGCTTGGAGGAATGACGGCTACTGCCTGGAGATAATACCCTTATTCAATAAACATACACACAGTTAATGTGACTCCAACATTGCTCTAAGCTTCAACGGCAAGAGGAAATGTGGATAAAAGGATTTGCATTCACAAAAAAGCAGGGAGTAGCTTGCTTGTTACGGCGGTGACTACCCCAAACCAAATAAGCCTGATACTTCACTTTCAATGCATATCCAGCATAGCTCTCTGCTTTAACGGCAGGGGAGAAAGACCGATACTTCACGCATATTCAGCATAAATCTCTGCTTCAACGGCAGGGGAGAAAGACAGATACTTCTTTTTCTGCCGTCATTTCTATGTTTCTATGTAAGGTCTGAGGTCCAGCAAACAAAGCATGTGCATTTTGATTCTTATGGCTGCTAGATATCCCACATGCAAACTTTGAAAAGCAAATGTGTACACTATCAATTCTTATTCTACAAATGTATAAAAGCATAATAACTAATTACTGACTGAAAATAACCTTTGATTCTTTAGATGAACCAAACCTAGTCATGCAAGCATTTTCCCTTTTATTACATTAATAAATTAATATTAAATACTCATTAGGGGTCCTGTCAATTACATGTCTGAGTTAATGAAGGGCAAGCTACATTGCCTGCACAGATTTGACCTTCAGTACTCAGGACCCACATGATGCTATAGGTTTGTAAATAATTCTAGATCTGGAAAGACATTTTCTAAGATACAGTCACACATGAATTGGTGCTAAACCTTTCCACACAACTGTCTCATTTCAGTAAAATTTGGCTCATAATGAGATAGAACAGTGGCTCCTTAATCTGTTCTCATGGAGCCCCAGTCAATGAGGAGTTCAAGATTTCCATAATGAATATGCATGAGATGTTTCCATGTACTGCCTCTATTCTATGCAAATATTTCTCATGCATTTCTTTTGTAGATATACTGACAACCCAACTGCCTGGGGCTCCTTGAGAACAGGCCTTAGGAGCTGCTGTGTTAGGAACTCTCACAACTCAGGAGCTACTTACATCACTGCAGGTAATTCTGGGCATGGAGAAACAGCAGATACCTGTGGTGCTGGTGGCAAAGATGCTGATGCGTAAAGATTATGTCAGAATACTATTATCATCTGCAAATTAATGGTTTTGCATTGCCCACAGACTTTACCTTATGTTGCTGAGAATAGCACTCCTCCTGCTAATAATCATTTAAGAAACAGAAGTGAAAGAGACAATCTTCCAGGATAGGGTACAGATTTTCTAGAGGGTCAGACTCAAATCTAACCCTCCTTGCCCTTTCTCACTGAACCCTTGCCCACACAGAAAACAAATATATTTGTAGTCCCTCTTCCAGCTGTGACTAAGGAGGCGGAGGTCACACCCAGTCTCAGAGATAAGTCCTTGCACAGACCCAACAGCTCTGGGACATATATTCTCCAGGATCCTGGGTGCACGGGGAAAAATTCTTCATTGGGTGTACTTGTGGTTTCTGTAAGCTGGGAGTATGTACATACTGATTAACCAGGCTGGTGTTCCATGCTTAAACTTTGCTGCGGCAGATCTTCAGTTGTAATCATTTGTCACCATACACATTTGTTCTATGTTACATCCATGCCCAAAATTAGCTTTCCAAAAATGTCTTTTTACCTGTGAACGTGTCCCTCAATATTTTAGTCCCAGGATTCCCTACCCTCCAGGCCAAGGAAAAGAACAATCCCAAATGGGATGGGGGCTCTCTGAATGGTGGCGGAACTCCCTACCCACAAAATACCTGCATGTTGCAGTCCCGGTCGTGAGGTTCGCAGCTGGGTCCTTACCTTCTTCAAGCCCCAGGGATTCTGCCACGAGCGCCGGTATCCGCTGGGCCTACTCGGCGCCTCCGCAGCGGTATCTCCACGAGGGAGACGTTGCCGAACCTAGAGTCCTGGCCCCACCTCCCTTAGGCGCGCGCGCGCACGAGGGAGGTTCTTTTAAAGGGGCACTGGCATGAAACCACGGCCAGCCCCCTGTGATGACGTCAGACGCTGGCAGAAATTTAAACCCGGCGTCTGATCACAAACCTTTGCCTTGCAACGTGGTCAACTTTCTTGAGTGCTAGTTGCCGTTCCTGATCCTTCCTGCTCTAGCTTCCGCTCCAGCTCCGGATCCAGCTCCTGTTCCTGCTGTGGTTCCTGCTTCAGCCGCTCCTGGTCCTGCCTTCCTCTTGTTCCAGTCCTGCTCCAGTACCTGCTCCTGCTTCCACTCCAGTTCCAGTCCTTGGTTCCATCTTCCCGCTGTGTCCACCCTTTGGATTGCCTTCTGGTTCTGACTTTTGCTCGTCTCCTCGCTCTCCGCTTGTCTTCAGTCCTGATCTTGGATTGTCTTCACGCTGCCGTGCCTCTTCCAAGGTAATTCACCTAAGTCCCAGCGGCTCGGGTCCTCACGGGCTCCTCCCGGGGGGATCTCGGGCATCCAGGGTGAACATCCGTCTTTGCCTACCATGTCTAGGAAATCCACCTAAGTCCCAGCGGTCCAGGTTCTCACGGGCTCCTCCCGGGGGGATCACAGACTTCCAGGGTGAAGCATCTTCGTGCTCTTCTGTCGTCGAACCGCCACCCCGGCCTTCTCTTCTCAGCGGAGTCCTCCTGCTCTTCCAACTCTTCTCTGCACGGCTGGCCCAAGGGTCCACATCCCTGGTTGAAACAGTTTGCAAGGCCATGGACCCGGCGGACATCTCTGCTCTCCAGGCCATTCCTGGAATTGCCCAACATCTGCAGCAGCACTGCCTGGACGTACGGGCTGCCACCATGGAATGGTTGGCAAACCGATTGGATGCCACACCTCCGGATCTGACTCTTGTACATCCTCCCGCTCTGGTGGTGAGTGTGAACACACCAACCCAGCTGCCCGCTCTGTCTCATTATTCGGGGGATGCAAAGGGCTGCCAGGGGTTTCTGAACCAATGTTACATCAGGTTCTCCCTTCTACCTAGCCAGTTCCCTACAGACTCCGTAAAAGTGGCATACATTCTGTCTCTGCTGGATGGGAAGGCGCTGAACTGGGTGTCTCCCATGTGGGAACGTAACGATCCACTACTAAATAATCTGCAGTTCATAACTAGCTTCAAGCAAGCCTTCGACGAACCTGAACGCCTGTCTACAGCAACTTCAGACCTATTGCAGTTATGACTAGGACCCCGTTCCTTGGCAGACTATGTGATAGAGTTCTGCACCCTCGCTTTGGAGGTAGGATGGCGAGATGATAGTCTGTGGGGAGTCTTCTTGGAGGGCCTGTCAGCACGTATCAAGGACGAGCTGGCTGCCAGGGATATTCCGGATGATCTCAATGGCATAATAGATTTGGCCGGGCGAATTGACCGTCGCCTTCAGCAAAGAGCAAGGGAGGGATGCCCGCCTCATCGGACAGTATCATTGGCTCCCGTTTTTGCCCGACCCTAGACGTCATCAGGTGGTCAAGGAACAGTGCATTCGGAAACAACGACGGAGGAGCCCATGCAGCTAGGGCGTACACCGTTGACTGTGGAGGAGAGGCAACGTCACCGAGCATTGGGATTATGTCTGTATTGTGGCAGCAAAGGCCACTTTCTAGCCCAATGTAAGGAGCGTCCGGAAAACGCCAAATCCTAGGCTGTACGGGGGAGCTGCTCCTAGGCTCTGTTAATTTTGCTCCTCAATGTATCGTTCCTATCAATTTTGAATACTCTGGAGGGTCTTTAGAGACTCTCACTTTCATTGATTCTGAGGCAGGTGGGAATTTCATCTTGTCTGATTTGATGCAGCAACTTCAGATTCCCATTCTCCCACGTAATCCTCTGCTGCGGATCACGTCTATCCGAGGAACAGTTCTCCTGGGAAGTATTTCAGCCTCTACGGCTCCTCTCACACTCCGAACCGGAGTTCTACATTCGGAGGATATTTCCTTCCTGATCCTGGAGAGAGCAGTACACCCCATAGTACTGGGATTACCGTGGTTGCAGCAACACTCCCCAGTCATCCACTGGGACACATTACAAATTGCACAATGGAGTCCCTCTTGCTTCACCAACTGTCTCCAGATTCCATGCGCCCCGTGCGTGCCTCTACTGCATACCTCCGTATTGCCTCCTGCGCCTTACGCAGACTTTGCAGATATATTTTCCAAAAAGAAGGCAGAGATATTACCACAGCATTGCCCTTTCGATTGTGCGATAGAACTGTTACCTGGAACCACGCCACCCCAAGGAAGGGTTTACCCCTTATTCTTGCCAGAGACATGAGCTATGTCGCAGTACATCTCTGAGAATCTAGCTAAAGGGTTCATCAGACACTCCAAGTCACCTGCAGGAGCGGGATTCTTCTATGTAGGGAAGAAAGATGGCATGCATTGATTACAGAGGCCTGAATACCATTACTAAGAGGGATCGTTATCCCCTCCCGTTGATTCCTGAACTCTTGGATAGATTACAAGGAGCCAAGATCTTCACCAAACTTGACTTACGGGGTGCTTACAATCTGGTTCGTATCTGTCCCGGAGATGAATGGAAGACTGCTTTCAATACCAGAGATGAGCATTACGAGTATTTAGTAATGCCATTCGGACTGTGCAACGCCCTGGCAGTCTTCCAGCATCTGATGAACGAGGTGCTTCGCGAAATGTTACAGTCTTCCGTCTTTGTCTATCTGGATGACATGCTAATCTACTCCCGGGATCTAGAATCTCATTGGCTACACGTGAGGCAAGTGCTACAGATTCTTCAGGACAACCACTTGTACGCAAAACTTGAGAAGTGCATTTTTGAACAAGAGTTTCTACCTTTTCTTGGATACATTGTCTCAGCAACAGAGTTTCAAATGGACCCCGAGAAGGTATCTGCCATTAAAGACTGGCCTCGTCCTAGAGAAATAAAAGCCTTACAGCGTTTCCTCGGATTTGTGAACTTTTATAGACAATTCATCCCTCACTGTTCCCTCAGGGTGGCTTCTCTTACCGCCCTTACTAGGAAGGGGGCCGATGCAATGGAATGGCCAGAGGCAGCCTGTCTGGCCTTTGAAGATCTTAAGGAGGCTTTTCTTCAGGATACCTGTCTACACCATCCAGACCCGCTACGCCCTTTTATAGTGGAGGTGGACGCGTCCAACATAGCGGTAGGTGCCATACTTAGTCAGCACTCCAGCACCGGAAGATTATTACCTTGCTCGTATTTCTCCAAGTGATTCTCCACGGCGGAGTATAATTATAATATAGGAGACAAAGAACTCTTAGCAATCAAATTGGCATTCGAAGAATGGAGACAATGGCTTGAAGGCGCTGTTCATCCTGTCACGGTATATACAGATCATAAGAATTTGGAGTTCTTGGGTCAAGCACAATGCCTAAACCCCAGGCAGGCTCGTTGGTCTCTTTTCTTCAATCGCTTTGATTTCGTGCTTCGTTACCGACCCGCATCTAAGAACATCCGAGCGGACGCGTTATCCCACATTTCGGAGCTGGAGGGAGAAGGGGAACTTCCTCAGTACATTGTGGATCCGGCGAAGATCAACCTATCCAGTATGAGAGTAAGTTCTCTTGGGAGGCAGTGGTTCCGAGACGTTGTCGAAGGGAGGTTCTTAGTTGGGCCCACGACTCCCTCACTGGTGGTCATACTGGCCACGAGAGAACACTGGACCTTCTGAACTGCTATTATTGGTGGCCTAGCATGAGGCAAGATGTTCGCACATATGTTAGTTCATGCCCCACCTTAGCTAAGCAAAAGCCCCGAACAGGACAATCGTGGGGTCTTCTGCAACCCTTACCCATACCTGTAGAGCCCTGGACCCACATTGCCACAGATTTTGTGGTGGACCTGCCTGCTTCTGAGGGGAACACAGTCATCTGGGTAACAGTGGATCATTTCTCCAAGATGGCCCACTTTGTTCCACTTCCCAAATTGCCTTCGGCACCAGAGTTAGCACAATTATTCACTCAGCACATCTTCCGAATCCATGGTCTTCCACAAAGCATCATCTCGGACCGGGGACCCCAGTTTACTGCCCGATACAGGAGGGCATTATGTAAGAAATTTGGAGTCCAGATCAACCTGTCTACAACCTTTCACCCTCAAAGTAATGGGCAAACCGAACGGATGAATCATTCGTTGAAGACGTTCCTGCGTGTCTTTTCTAGGGAGAGACAAAACAACTGGGTTCTAGGGATGTGAATTGTATTTCTGATGATTGAAAATATTGTACGATATTTTCAGTCATCAGAAATCAGGGGCTCCCTGAAACCAATAGGAAAACCCCACAAAATTGTTTGTGGGGTTCTCTTATCATTTTGGGGGAGGGCAGGAAAAACGGCACTCAAAAACAATCCCTAAACCCACCCCGACCCAACAATCCCTAAACCCACCCCGACCCTTTAAAACATCTCCTTTAGCTTCCTCCACCCTTCTGACCCCCCCTCAGTCACATGGTAGGAGTAATGGATGGCCGGCACCATCTTTAAAAATGGCGCGGGCCATCCAGTGCTCCTACATGTGACAGGGGCTGGCCAATGGCACAGATACCCTGTCACATGGTAAGGGCAAAGGGCCATTGGCGCCATTTTTATTGTGGCAGCCGACGGCCCGAGAGCGGGAGATCACTCCCGGGACCACCACTGGACCACCAGGTAATTTAAAACATTTTGGGGGAGGGTGGGGGAAGCTAAGGGAGCTGTTTTGAAGTGTCGGGGTGGGTTTTTTGTTTATCGGCTCGGGCACAGCCGATAAAAAAAAATCCAATCGGGCCGCACAAAAAATAATTCACGATGTGAATTGGAACCGGAATCAGAACCGATTCCGGTTCTGATTCACGTCTCTACTGGGTACCATTATTACCTTGGGCCGAGTTTTCATACAACAAACATACCCACTCGGTCACTGGAAAGTCGCCCTTTCAAGTAGTGTATGGTCGGCAACTCAAACCTCCTATGCCCCTGCCAATACCTGTTCCTTCGCCAGCAGCTCAACTTTCCACGCTACAATTACAGAACCTCTGGAATTCTGTTCAACGAAAGCTCTCTCGGTCTGCGGACCTTGCTAAGAGATGTGTGGATTGACATCGATGACCAACACCTGTGTTCCTACCAGGCGAAAGAGTTTGGTTAACTACTAAGAATCTACATCTTTGAGTTCCCTCTCAGAAATTGGCTCCCATGTACTGTGGACCTTTCCGAGTAGCAGAAAGAGTGGGGCTAGTGTCTTATCGTCTACACCTTCCCACTACCCTATGCATTCATAATGTGTTTCACGTTTCATTACTAAAACCAGTGATTGTTTCCCGGTACCATCGCCGATCCCTAGAGTCTACGGAGACACCGGTACAAGATGACGTGACCTATCAAGTTCGGGAGGTTCTCGACGTTCGTTTTTTCCATCACGATGGGAGTACCTCTTGGCATGGGAGGGTTGCAGTCCGGAGGAAAACACATGGGAGCCCGCTCAGAATATCTTGGACAAGTCTCTCTAGCAACAATTTCATGTAGACCATCCTGGTAAACCGGGCCCTTTGAGGCCTGGGTGTAAGAGAGGGGGTACTGTTGCGGTCCTGGTCACAAGGATCGCGACCGGGTCCTTACCTTCTTCAAGCCCCAGGGACTCTGCCACGAGCACCGGTATCCGCTGGGCCTACTAGGCTCCTCCACGGCGGCATCTCCACGTGGGTGACGTCACCGAGCCTTGAGTCCTGGCCCCGCCTCCCTTAGGCGCGTGCGTGAGGGAGGTTCTTTTAAAGGGGCACTGGCGCGAAACCACAGCCAGCCTCCTGAGATGATGTCAGATGCAGGCGGGGATTTAAACCCGGCGTCTGATCACAAACCTTTGCCTTGCGATGTGGTCGACTCTCTTGAGTGCTAGTTGCCGTTCCTGATCCTTCAGGTTCCTGCTTCCGCTCCAGCTCTGGATCCAGCTCCTGTTCCTGCTGTGGTTCCTGCTGCAGCCACTCCTGGTCCTGCCTTCCTCTTGTTCCAGTCCTGCTCCAGTACTTGCTACTATTTCCGCTCCGGTTCCAGTGCTTGGTTCCAGCTTCCCGCTGTGTCCACCCTTCGGATTGCCTTCTGGTTCTGACTTTGGCTCACCTCCTCCTTCTCCGCTTGTCTTCAGTCCTGATCTTGGATTGTCTTCACGCTGCCGTGCCGCTTCCAAGGTAATTCACCTAAGTCCCAGCGGCTTGGGTCCTCATGGGCTCCTCCCGGGGGGATCTCGGGCATCCAGGGTGAACATCCGTCTCTACCTACCATCTCTAGGAAATCCACCTAAGTCCCAGGACCTACCATCTCTAGGAAATCCACCTAAGCCCGCGATCCCCCCGGGAGGAGTCCTCACGGGCTCCTCCCGGGGGGATCGCGGACTTCCAGGGTGAAGCATCTTCGTGCTCTTCTGTCATCGAACCGCCACCCCGGCCTTCTCTTTTCAGTGGAGTCCTCCTGCTCTTCAAACTCTTCTCCGCACGGCCGGCCCAAGGGTCCACATCCCTGGTTGCAACACTGCAGTCCAGTTTTCCAGTACGCCACATCTCCGTCTTCTTATTGTCTGTCCCCAGCGGCAGAGATTCCAGTAGGGGTTGCCAGATGAAATCCTCTTAACTCTCCTTTCTAGCTGGCCAAGTAGGATCTTTAGGGCTGAAAGCTTCAAGCTCATGACAGGGAAAGAAATCACACACAAAAAAAAAAAAAATACTCTCAGCATAGAGCTACCACCATCCAATCACTGGATGTGAGATGAAATCAGCAGATCTTCTTTTTTCCTATCCTTCCCAGGGCAGGGGATTTTCCTCCCCTAGCCAGGACCAGAGGTTACAGAAAAACTTCCAAAATATAATCCAAAATTTCTTAAACAACTGGAAAACCTAAGGCAACCTCACCAGTCAGATTGAGGACTAGCAAGGTACTGCCTACTTCCTATCTTGTGCACACCAGAAATAGGGGACCCAAGACAAAAACCAGATCTTTTTCCATCATCTTCTATCCAAAAAATGTCACAAAGGTTTCCAACCCTAGCTTCACGCAGCAGGCAGGGGCACACCACTCCAGCCACCACTCAGGGGATGGCGTAGCATGTAACCTACTTCACTCAGATATTTTTTACACTTAACATTTTCACGTTTATTTATTGCCCTCCTCCAAGGAGGACCCAAATCGGCTTACAATAAATATAAAAAAATACAATAAATGCACTTTCTACCCCAGGTCTTAGACTAGGGCCAACTAGTGGAAATCCCAAAGGAGTCTCTTTATATTTTTATCCAGGATTTTGTCCGTCTCAAGGACTGCTTGGTAAGATATAATTAAATTTACAGAAACAGGGGCAAACAGTTGAGGAATTATGCTTATGTGACGTATTTTACAATAAAATATTAAATAAATGATACTGTTGTTGCGGTCCGGTCCGTGAAGCTCGTGTCCCGGCCCTTACCTCGAAGGTCTTTTCCAGCTGGGAACGAAGCGGAGTCGGAACCTAGGCGTCCCCACGGGGGAGACGCCATTGCTGGCCTGCATCTAAATGTGCGCGCGCGGCTGCCCTGCACTTTTCTAGACAGTTTCCCGCCCGAGGGTGGCTCTGCCCCTAATCTGACATCAGATGCTGCAACCTACTTAGGGCCACCGCGGACGCCTGATCAGGGTTCCCTTGGTCCCCCGTTGCCTCGAGCCCCGGAGTTCGCTAGCGCTCTAGACACTCCGTTCCTGCCTGCCTGCCCGCCGTGCTGGTACTTGTCTTGCTCTCTTATACTGGATCCTGCCTGTCTACAGCCCAAGCCGGGTTCCTGCCTGTCTTCAGCCCAATCCGGGTTCCTGCCTGCCTACAGTTCACGCCTGGTTCCTGCCTGCCTCAGCCAAGCCTGGTACTCGCCTGCTTCCACTTCATTGGTTGCCGTACCTACCCAAGGTCCAGCTCCGAGGCGAGCCTAAGTCCCAGGGGTTGGGCCCCTACGGGCTCCTCCCGGAGGGGCTCCGACTTCCAGGGTGAATCTCCTAAGTCCCAGCGGCTGGACTCCCAAGGGCCCCACCCGGGGGAGTACCAGCTTCCAGGGTGAATCCATCACCACCTGTCCGCCAGAGGTCTGCCTCCCAGCCTATCCAGTTGAGACCAGTGAAGCCCTTCCCAAGTCTCCTGTAGGCCGGCCCAAGGGTCCACTAGTCCTTAGTTTACAACAACTGTTACACAAATTATTACTTTTTTTGTGAGGTTTCTTTGTCCATTACAAGTGTAATTAAATCAAATACAGAGTAGAATCTTTTGTAAAGAGGTCTATAAGACAATCTTATTAATATATTCCAATACAAGCAGCTTACAATTTCCTGAATTCATTGCAACCAGCACAAACCAGCCAGAGCAGACATTAATCATAGTGTTTTGCAGAAAGAAAAGCAGATATTTATTATTTACCAGGCAAGCCAAAGCCAGACGGCATGAAAGTGCCATGTCCTTTATCTGACTGTTAGTTCTTCATGAAGAACCAGCTTATGATTTGGTTTTGTTTTATACAAATAGGTGCTCTTGAAGAATTCTCTATTTAATGGCACAATTGAAGCCTTTATCTAATAAGGTTTATAACAACAATATTTCTTGTAGTCCTAATAACTTTAGTACTTGGTACAAAAAGCCCAAAACATGTCAAGGCTGAAAATAATGTACTTCAATCACAACTTCATCCTAAATTATAGTGCCCTGGCTTCCCACACCTATGACACTCACCCAGAATACTTAGTGTTTCTTCCTTATGTGAGTGCATTATTTCTGTATTATCTGGGCAGTTCTCTCTCTCCCCTCCCCCCCCCTCCATTTCCTCTTGAATCTGGTCTGAAGGGCCTCCAGCCTTGACTCCAACTCATGGATTCTAGCTTGGTACTCCTTCTCTGGGTTTGAGGTGGGTTCATGGTGCCCTCCCCCACTACTTTGTTCCTATGGATTCTGAACCATTGCATGGGTTTTTGTATGATCCTGGAGGATCTTAACCTCTGGTACTATTCTCCCTTCCAATTTGAGGTGGCGTTCCTCTCTGTTGGGGTGACTTATTTATTTATTTATTTATTTAGCACTTTTATATACCGACTTTCCAATAACAGAGTTACTGATCAATTCGGTTTACATTCTAAACAGAAACATTGACAAGTTAATGTCTTACAATGAACAGGTAGCAGGAACTTGGATACAGATATATGGGGTTAATAACTGATATATGGGATTAACAGATATATAACAGATATATGGGGTTAATAACTTAGAGAGTTCCTCATAGCCTCTCGGTCTTCCTTTTCCCTGATCCCCCTCATTAGAATTGCAAAGGGAGGAAGGTCCCTCCTCTTTTCTGCTAACCCAGTTTACATCACAGTCACATCTGAATATAAGCCTCCCCGACTATCTGTTCAATTTACGCCCTGTCCCTAACTTGTGCTGTGATTGCCCCCTTCCTCACAATTTTTTTTAAACTCGTTTTTATTAATTTTTCATGCCACATTACAGCGTTATACTCCACACTGAGATGATAGTCGCAGCTATCAAGGCATACTCCATACAAAGATAAATATGGAAAGAGAAAAATGCACCTTAACAATAACCAGTGTGAAAAAGAAATATCAACACAGAAAACTGGCAAACAATCTAGTCATTTCCCCTCACCGCCCCCCAACCCTTCCCACTTCCCCCTCCCCTCTCTGATGATCATACCATGGTCCAAACACTAAGGTTGATAAGTAATTCCGGCTGAATAAGGAGAATAATAGCAATGTCCATACAAGCCTTATATTACATAGGCTGCGGTTGCACTGAGATGCATGGCCGGTTCCTCACAATTTTAAATAGGACATGTTCTAGATGGGATGAATATTGAAAGCTTTTCCCCAGGCCTCTGCATGGTAGTTTTGAAGTGGGTAAAGCAATCCTCGTTGTCTTCTGTACTATCAAACATGCCTTCTAAAATGTACAAACAATCCTGGGCAGTAGCATCAGGCTTGGAAAGGGACAGAGATATTACTGCATCAAAAGCAGGGGCACACAAACTCTCCACCACCCTCTTCTTTTTCTCCAACTCAGTGCATTGCCATTCTTGCAGCATTTGAAGGGACAAGACCATCCAGTGGTCAAATTCCTCCTCTCCTAATGGAGTGTGCTCAACTCCTGAGAATACTCTCAATCTCTTGTATGGGCTAGTATCATAATGGGGCTGCAGGCACTTCTCTAACTCTTTCCCCATGGTACCAATCAGTGTGTCAAGGGGATAGGATGGCTGTCCCAACTGCGGTAGAATCCCTGCTACATCCTGCAGAGTTTTTCCCTCACTTCTTAATAGGCCTGTAATTTTTCCTGCCAACTACTAGAAGGCTGGGATAGAACATCCACTCTCCCACGAGGGTTAAGTGGAATAGACACTTTTTCCCCATATTGACTAAGGGAACAGATACCTCTTCTCCCAGCAAAACTGTAAGGGTTAATTTGTTAGCAACTAAATCCATAGAGCAAGTACAGAAAACTTTCACATTCCCCTATGCATCATCATAAAATCTCCCCCTAACCTTTTCTTGACCCAAGGCTTGGAGATCTTCTAGGGCCTGCTCAATGGCAGCTAACTCCTTGTCCTCGGGGACACCATTCACCAATGTAGCCCGTAAAAAGCTAACCCCTTCACCTGCCACTGAGGTCCCCTTCCTCCTGGGGGATTGCTTGATCTGCTCCTCCGCCACCTGGCGCATTACAGCATAAAATTCATACCTTGTAAAAGGCTTCTTGTTGGGGTCATATGCCCTCGATGATGTAACTTTTGGTTGTTGTGGTAAAGGGTGGCAGAGGAAGCAGAGAGGGACAGGCCTCCCTCAGTCAGCAAAGGCTGCTTGGTCTGAGCTGCCTGATCCCTAACTCCCGGGGCAAACTGGGAAAGGCCCTAATGTGGAAGAGGAGAGGTTCTGTAGCCAGACTGGGGTGTGCTTCTTCCCTTGGCATCCTGCTCCTCCTCAGCAGTGGCTGCTGCTTCTACAGGGGCTGGGACTGGAAGCTTGCCACTGCCATCCACTCCATATTCTTCCTCCTCATCCGAGAAGAAGGATGACAATGACGATGAGTTGTTTTCTGTGAAGACAAAAGGAAGTGTGTATCATGTTGTGAGTTCACATGCTGTAGAGTATGATGTGCTGGATCAGAGAGACAATTAAAGACATTGCCTTTTGAAGGAGAGGTGAAGGCAAAGGAGAGTGTTGTAAGGTATGGGACAGCCCCAATCATCAAGGTGCTGGCTTCCATATTGATAGGTGAATTGACATCCTGGTTATTGATAATAGCAGGATGTAAACTGATAGAAGCTACTATGTGCTAGAGGGTGAGGGTTACAAATATGTGACAGGGTTGACAGTGACCATTAGACATGCAGAGTCATGATTCTACACATTGTTTTATTGAACCAGAGCCCTGTTTACATGGAAATCCATAATGGAGTGGAAGGCAAGTCCCAGAAAGCATGCCAGCTAGGCTAGAGGGTGACTTTCCTAAACTATTTCAGGGTAGTAGAGCCAGTGACAGAGAGATGTGTGAAGGAGGATTAGTGAAAGGTCAAGGTTGAGATAGAGTGTGGCAAAGCTGAGGGTGATTAGTGTGGTACTTGACACTGAGAGGACATAGATTTTATTTATTTATTTATTTATTTATTTATTTATTTATTTATTTTGTATACCGACATTTGATCGAGATATCACATCGGTTTCCAGATAACAGGTTGAATAGGGCGGGATCTGCCCTATTTTACATTTAACAAGATAACAATTAATTAAACTATTGCAGTAAAAACATTGTGCTAGTTGAAAATTCCCAGTTGGCCTGAGGAATATCTTACCTCCAGCCCCATCCCACCGAGCACGCAGCTGATCCATTCAGCACCTCCACATTAGGCTCAGCTCCCAGGCCTTCTTCAATTTTTGATTTATAGGGCAAAAGATAACACCCATTAATAGTGCATTGAGATATGTTACTATGGATTATTAATCATTAAGATGTGAGTAGCTGTAGGATACTCAGTCTCTCCTAGCAGCCCCCTATGCATGTTCTGACCCTCTCTACTCATGCCCCCACCTCCCCTCTAGCCCCCCCCCAATATCCCCACATATATGGCCTGACCCTATTCACCCATGCCCCCAGCACTCTTTAGCCCCCGCAGTAGCTTCCCATGCTAGCCTCACCCATTCCACCCATGCCCCTACCACCCTATAGCCCCCCTAGTATCCTCCCCATGCATGGCCTGATCCTCTCCACCCCTATTACCCATTCTACTTACGCCATGTGGATAGGAAGCACCATGGCTGAAAACAGTTCTCAACTCCCACCAGGCATTTTTATTCTTGCGGATGTCCTGGCATATGCCCAGAAGAAAATACAGACTGGCTTCATTAGCCACCACCAAGGACATTAGGCATTTTGCTGTCATGACATTTTTTAGATCCCATGTCCCTGTGGATCCGGAGGTTGTGTGACATTGAAGTGGGCATGTAACCAGCTGGTGCACACGAGTGCGAAATGTATTATATATGCCCTATGTGCAGAGGTTAAGCACACATCTTTACATGCTCTTAGGCATGCATTTTCAAAAGTATGTGCAGAATTTGGCATTCCATATAAAATTCCTGTCTTTGGCCGCATATGCCCACATAAGCGTGTATGTGTTCTGTTCTCATACACACTCATTTTAAAATTAGCCTTATAGGCAGGCAGGCACTCTCTCACACACTTGCAGGCAGACAGGCACTCTCTCTCACACAAACACGCCCACATACACACACACAATCTTGCAGGCAGACAGGCACACACACACACACACATGCATGCAAGCAGGAAGGCTTTCTCTCAGGGCCTCATTTTCAGCTGCCATGGCAACCTGGTCTTCTTTGGCTTCCGCAGGATGGGCTCTGCAGTGTCCCAGCTAGACCTATTTTCAGAGGATTATGGCCTTGCCATGTGGGTCACTTCCTGGTCCTTGGCTGTCGGTATCAGATAACGTCATTCAGCCTCCTGCAGCCAAAAAGGAGGTGGCGCAAGGGACAGTAAGACCATCATCCTTCAATTCTTTAGAAGCAGAGATGGTGAATGAGGGGTTTGCGATAGCACTCGGGGGAGGAGGGTGGTGGAAATGACATAATGGGCCATCTCACCTGCCACCTATTATGGTTAGGCTTCCATGGAGGTTAGGCTTCTAATAGCCTAACCTCCATGCCTGAATCCAATGCTCAAGTCACTTTACTGCTCTGCAAGGGTAGCACGTCAGCCTTTAATAGGTTGCATATAGGGGGCAGATGGTGGCACGTCAGCCTTTAATAGGTTGCATATAAGGGGCAGAAAGTGGCACCTTGAGCATATTCTGCAGTTATATTTTGCAATATAACACAGAAATGTGTTATTTCAAGTGTGTAGGAGGGGAAAAATAACACACTAATTTTCCCCAAAATACATGATGAACAAGAAAACTTTGCTAGCTAATGCACACTATCCAGCAAATAAAAATTATAAGAAAGATATGGGTAAACCAATCTGCATAATATATTTCATGTTAATTATCAATGGAAACGTGTGTACTCTAGTAAAATTAATGAGCATAAAGTGAGCAACAACATTGTTTATTACAATGTCCTCTTTGGCTTAAAAAAATCAAATGGCATGCCTTGGAGCAAATCCAGGTTAGTTTTCGCTTGCAGGGTTTGCAAAATAAGCAAAGCAAAATTATGCAGGTAGATTTGCTTTGTTTATTGCCCTGGAAAAAATATCTGCAGAAATTTGCATTTGCTTTTTCTTCAGGTAATTTTTCCAGCCAAAACAACATCTATAGTTTTGAAAATTCAAAACTATTCATGCTGTTGCCTCCCATGAACTCATCCCTAGGGATGTGCATTAATTTAAAACAAATGGGCATTCCAATTTTCTTTCTTTTGTAAGTCCACAAAATAAATGAAGAGGGTTCCCAAATTGAATGAATCTTCATTTCATTGGTTTTCTCTCTATTCATTTATATGAGATATTAAAGTCAGTGGAACCATATAAATCACTGAGAGCAACAGGTGTATAGTTAGCAATTAATACAAAGTAAAGAAGCCATCCAGCCTTTCCTAGTGAGTTATGTGTGATCTCATTGCCTTATTAGAAATGGGCAGGACATGTTGTCAAGAAGACAACAGAGCAACATATCACAGTGAAGCAT